>NC_057806.1:201385139-201527911 GCF_018294505.1 Triticum aestivum
GATAGTAATTGCTAGTGCCTTTAGGATATTAGTAACCTTTGCGATAGTCCTTGAAGTCCGTGGTATCTTCTTCTTCCAAATACCATGAACTACTTATGGCAGATGTTTATTGGATCAAAAAAAAATCACAATTAGAGTACTCTTGAGGAGTTCTCCATTCATAAATCGTGACTCTGCCAGTTCTACCTTTCTGCATGGGTTATCCGGAAGAAATATGTTGAACTTGGTTCGACATACTAATCTATGCATCCACAACTCAGAAAGTTATATGTTCCTTTGAGTTGTTCTCTTTAGTTGCATTCTGACCCTCATCTATCAATTGATAGTCAAGAGTATGCGTGCGTTCGTTCATCGATGCCTATGACTCTTGTGGTCTGTCAAGCCATTCTATTCCGGAATGACTAGGAGAAACAAACTCCAGTACCTCTTCCATATCTAGGATTGGGTCAAAGTAGTTGTATTCCATAGATCAAATGCCAATCCAGCTTTTGGTTCTGCTCTACCTTGGAGTATTACATATTTTATATCGAGATTGTTATAGGAATTGCACACCATCCCATGAACTCTTGGTACAGTGATACTTCTTGCCATCACTGTTCATTCCTCGGCCCTCGTGTTGATGCAACCGGAATACCGACAAATGAATTGTGATGTGTGAAATCAATACTGCTAGCAACTCTGTTGCTTGGTAGTTAAAGGATAATAATTTCATTCTTAGTATGTTGGTTTTCGAATCATCCTTCTAAGACTGATCGTGCTACCTAGTCCTTATTTCGGTGCACCCTTCGATTGATGAGTTAGGATCTTGTCAAGTCCTCACTCATTTGATCATATCGTCTTGCCCTCAAAAGCGAGATTGTTCTCGAGCTCAGTAACATACCGGTGGTTCATGATTTTCTGAATATCTTCTCGGAAGTATCACCAGGTCGTCACCTGACCGTTATGTTAAGCCCGTGATCAAATTGGTTTCTTGTGAACCACCTTCTCTCCAAGAATCGGTGTTAGATATCCCTGAGCTAGTTGGTTAAGCTAGACAACAACTTGGAGAGTTGGAAGATAAAAGCTTGTCTGACTTAGTTCGTTCCAAAGGGATATTCTTGTGTAGTGTGTGTTGAAGAAAGATGATATCTTCATCGATTGGTCCTTGTGATCAGTTGCTGGACCTATTGTCTTATCAATCCTTTGATTTGAGTGTGGGCTATCGTCAAATCAAATCAGTACCAACGATGCTCGTAATGTTGTCTTATTCGTGGTTGATCCCTCGAGCATACACCATTATATCTTTTAGGTCTGACCAATGCTATCACTTGTTCACTTAACTATGGAATTCCTTTTAAAAGGAAACCCAGATGAATTGTTGTTGTGCACATTGACAACATCCTTGTCTTCTCCATAATTTTGCTGAACATTAAGCTAGTGTTGGAAACTTTTGAAAGCATTTGTTCATGCTAGCTCATGAAGCATATGTTTGGATGAAGGTAGTGACTTCCTTTAATTCATGTGCATCTGATGCAAGTTGCCGCCGTGGATTCGAGAAAGTCAATGTTGCTTTCTTTGGAATCATTCCAAATCAGTCATGCACACGTGCGAAGAATGCTGTGGTTTGAAGACTTGCAACCTTCAATCTATATGTATCCCTAGCACACCAAGCCACTGATTGATTTGTTCAAGGAGAAGGAGTTCCTTCATAAGAGCTAATTCGGACTTATGAAAGAACTTCGATACCCTCGTTGATGGTTCCCCCTCCTGAACTCGGTAGTGTTTTATTATAAGACTACCACGTGGTCATGCTTGTCTGGGACAACGTGTTCACATGTTTTAGCAGAACCAGCTCATGTTTTGGAGCTTGCTATCGTAGTTCATCTCCCGAGAATCCCGCAACGTCATTTCGTCGATTTGTGTTACAAACTTTCGTTTTTCTTCCTAGACTCGATGAGTCTGGAATATCCTGACACCAACCAGATCTGAATCTCAGGCAGATATGATGGTTTGGAACATTTCCCAAGAACTATAATATTGGTCTCGCGATAACCGATAAAGTGGATGTCATGGCCAACACACCCAGCCGGAAGACCTATTATTGTAGTATCTTGATTAAAGAAGTTGGCCACTCCCCCCCTAGGGATTTCGTAGGATTTTACTCCCTAGTTGCCCCTATGGATTTTTGTGTTCCCGAAGTCCGACCTTTTACTTGATGTTTTAGATATCAAACCATATCTATGAATGGGTTATACTAGCACATCAAGGAGAACATTAGAAGCGGAGTGCTAAATGTCTCTCGGTCGATCATCCAGATTTTATTTGCTTGGCCTCGCTAAGGTGAAATCTGAGAAAGTGTTATCCTCCTTCGCATCTGCATCGTCCATCGCTATTCATCATGGTAGTATGTTGTGTTGTCAGCACCCTTGACGCGGTTGTTGATAAAACCGTGATGATTGTGGAAATGCTCAAGTTCTTGAGAGCACGCACAAGCGCTACGTCTTATCATCGGCACTAGCTGGGATTGCCCCAGATTTCCTCGGTTATGCTATAACCACTTCAACAGTGAATTCACTCTCTATTGTTGGGTTCTTCCCCAGTTACCAGAATCATTCCCAGCATTTGCATTTTGTTCCCAGCTTGCACCGCCAATGTGTCATTCTACCATGGGTCTCTTCCATTTCCGGTGATAAGCAAAATTCATCCATTACGTTGTCTTCAACAAGGTAATCCACATCATCCAAGTTTGAGTATGCCATTCTATCGAACCCCTCTAAATGATCGATTATGATTTGCCTTAAGCTGGTATAAAGAGTTTCAATGATCTCTGAATCAAAGGTAATTCTTTTGCCACTTAAGGGGAGATATCTACGAGTCACGGTTCCGAAGGTGTCTCGTTGTGGTATCATGGCAACTCAACTCCTCGCTACGTTGACAACCGATTACCACCTTCTTAAGTGTGGAATTGTTGTCCACCTAGTGAACCTTCGTCATCCGTTTCTTTCCACCCCTCTTGATGTGTATCTCGTGTCTCAACCCGAGAGATGGTCCTATGTCTCATTCCGTGAGTTAATCCTGAGTTGTTCGATCTTCGAAAAGATCAGTCCTTCTAGAGTCCCCTTCCCTCTCGTTGTTATGTTAGTTGGAGTTCTCAGAGCAAGACTTCAAGACAATGATGGTGATCGAATCAACGTTCAACTGAAGTGCAACCTGGATCGTGAAGATTGTACTAGTTGCGTTCCCCTTCACCTTACCCTACGCTCGAATCTCGAGACGAGATTCTTGTTTAGTGGGAGTGAGTTGTCACATCCCTAGCTTTACCCTGGCCTTGGACTAGCTTGGTTGCTGCATCATGTTTAAATTCAAATAAAATTTGAATTGAGGAATTTTCAAAGCCTCAGAATCCCTTAAAAAAATGATCAAGATAAAAATTGCTTCAAATAAGTCCAAGAAAATGTTCTTGTTATCCTCTGGAAATATTGGCAAGAGGTAAAATCCAAACCAATATTTTCAGTATCTCAGAAACATTTATTTTTGGGTATTTGAATTAAATCAATAGCTATTTGAATTGGACTTATATCTACTGTTAAATAAATATAGGTCCAATAATTCTGAAATATTTTTGTGGAGCATTGTTTTAATTCTTTTAGCTCCTAAAAATATTGTCAGAAGCAAAATAAATTGAATTGGTTTCAAAACCAAATTCAAAACAAACCTGCAAAATAGAAAACAGAGTTAAAACAAAACAGAGAGAAAAAATAAATAAAAGGAGTGAAGCCTACCTGGCCTCACCCGTGCAGCCCAGCCGGCCCAGTTCCCCCCCCCCAGCCGGCCCAGCCCACCTCCCCCTTGTCCTCTTCCTCCTCTGCCAGGAGGACGAACAGAGGCGAGGCGTGGCGCGCGCCGACGCTGCCCCGGCCACCTCCTGCTTCCCCCTGGCCACCTCCTGCTTCCTCTCGTCGCCCTGGACCCCGTCCGCGACGCCACGCACCCCCCCAGGCCTCTCACTCTCTCCCCGAGCTCCTCTCCTCCTCTGGCTCTCTCGCGTGGAGCCACCGAACACACCCGCCGCCGCCGACGAGCTCTCTCGTGGCCACCGGCCACCCCTAGCCTCTCCGACACACCCACGAGCTCCGCCTCGACCCCCTCCTTCCTCCTCACCGAACCACGCCCCTCCGGAAGCCCTGCAACGCCGTCACCATCGCCGTTTCGTCGCCGGCCACCGAAGCTCCCCTCCGTCGATTCGCCGGACCCCGTGCCTCCCCTGCCTCGCCAGCAGCACCAGAAGAACCGCGGTGAGCCCTCGACCCGATTCCCCCTCTCCCCGTGCCCCACCTCCCTCTCTAGCTAGCCCCACCACTTTGCCCGAGAATCTCTCGCCGCCGGCCATGGCGTGGCCGTGGCCACAGCCACCCCAGCTCGTATTCGAGCCCACTGACGTGCTCACCGTGATCTCAGGAGTCCGTAGCACGCCCCAGCTCCTCCTGCCGTGCTCCCTAACCCCGACCCCGAGATTGCCCGAACTCCGGCAGCCGCAAAGGGGCTCGCCGCCGGCAGCTCCGGCCACCCCAGCTGCTGTCACTTGCCTCTTTAGATGCGCCTTTCTCCCAGGAACCCGTAGGAGCAAACCGCACGTCAAATGGTGCTCCGTAGCGAGCGCACGGTGCACCTCCGCTGTCGGCCGTGGTCGTCGCCGGCGACACTCCGGCGACTGCCGACGTGGCACGCCTAATTAGCACTAATGACCTTGTTAAACTAACCCCGTGACACTGACAGTGGGCCCCGTAGCGGGTCAAAGCCCGGGTCAACGCGGGATTAGCCTCTGAGTCACTGACGTGTGGACCCCACACGTCAGGTTTGACCTGGACCGCCCGTTGACCTGCTGAGGTCAGCATGAGGTCATGCTGACGCCATAATTCATTTTCTGGAATTATTTTAATTCTAAATATTCAGGAAATTCCAGAAAATAACTAAAACTTCAATAAATCATAGAAAATTAACCGTAACTCCAAATTTAATAAATTATATATGAAAAATTATCAGAAAAATTCAAGGAATCCATCTGTACCATTTTCATGCATGTTAGAACAACTTATAGCTACTGTTTAGCACAAATCAATTAAAGGGCATTTAAATAATCACATATGGAGTTTGAATTTGAATCTTGTATTCAAACCAACCTCATTTAATCTGTTGCTAGTTGCATTAGCCCAAAACACATTCATAATACCATGTCATGAGCATGCATCATATTGTGCATTACATTGATTGTGTTCCTTTCTGTGTTGCCGGTATTTGTCCCCTCTCGATAGACGTGATACCGATGATGTGATCGTTGACACTGATGAAGACTCAATGTTATCTTCAGAAGTGCCAGGCAAGCAAAACCCCCTTGTTCATTCCGATACAATCCCACTCTCTCGCTCCTGCTCTCTTTTACTGCATTAGGACAACAACGATTCATCTGTTACCTGCTGCGGTAGCTGAACCCCTTTATCCTTTGCATGACCTGTCATTCCACAGTAAATAGATGAAACCCACTAGTATGAGTAGGAGTTGTTTGAGCCCTGTTGTGCCTACTCATTCATGTTTGTTTGTCATGCCTGCTACTGCTTAGAGTTGAGTCAGGTCTGATTCATCGAGGATGAATCAGGGGTGTGTGAACATGTCCTACGGTGTGTGAGCTAAGCGTGTGAACACGATTTGGTAAAGGTAGCGGTGAGAGGCCATGTAGGAGTACATGGTGGGTTGTCTCATTGCAGCCGTCCTCAGGAACTGAGTTCTGTGTTTGTGATCCATGATTCAGCTACTACCACGCATTGGGCCCGAAACCAATGGACCCTCTCGGCTTCTTGATCACCCTTGTCCTCTGTCCAGGAGTTGCAAGTAGTTTCTGGTGTTTGTAGTATGCTGGAGGCCGTGGGCAGCGCTGACCGTAGGGGTGGGCTGTGATGCGGTAGGCACGTGGCACGGTGTACCGGGCGCCCGTTTGGTGTCTCGGGAACCCTGTTCACATCGTTTGGGGCTGTGAGCGAAACTCCGGCCGGATCTCCTCATGGATGGAACCCGAATAGGCGATAAACCTGGACTAGAGACTTAGGTGATTAGGTAGGTCGTGGCCGACACCCACGTTGGGCTTCCGCTTGAAGGTTGCCGAGTACATGTCGTGTAAACGGCGGTAAGTGGTGAGAGCGTGTGTGAAGAAGTACACCCCTGCAGGGTTAATATGATCTATTCGAATAGCCGTGTCCGCGGAAAAGGACTTCTGGGTTGCTTATATCAGTTCATAGACAAGTGAAAGTGGATACTCTAAAATACGCAAGATAAGCGTGAGTGCTATGGATGGCGTTCTCGTAGGGAGACGGGAGCGGATCCATAGTGGTGTATTGATATGGTGAATATGTGGACTCGTGTGCGCCACCTCAAAAGAGAGTCATAGTTCAGGTTAGCCACCGAGTCAAAGCTGGCTTGCTGCAGTTAAACCCCACCATCCCTTTGTTGATAATGATGCATATGTAGATAGTTCTGATGTAAGTCTTGCTGGGTACATTTGTACTCACGTTTGCCTATTTTATGTTTTTGCAGAGAGACTTCAGTCTCACTAGTAGTTCCGCTTGGACTTCGACGTTTAGCTTGATACCTCAGCTACGATCTTGTGCCCTCGGCAGGATCTGATAGATAGTCAGGCTTCTCAGCCTTTTTCATTTATAGATGTCTGTACTCAGACATGATAGCTTCCGCTTGTGCTTGATTTGTATGCTCTGAATGTTGGGTCATGAGACCCATGTTTGTAATATCTCGCTCCTCGGAGCCTATTGAATAGATTACTTGAGTCATAGAGTCATGTTGTGATGCCATGTTGTATTTGCACATATCAAGCATATTGTGTGTATGTTATTGAAATGCTTGGTATGTGTGGGATCTGACCATCTAGTTGTTTATCTTTAGTAGCCTCTCTTACGGGGAAATGTCTCCTAGTGTTTCCACCGAGCCATGGTAGCTTGCTACTGCTCCGGAACACTTAGGCTGGCCGGCATGTGTCCTTCGTCGTTCCTGTGTCTGTCCCTTCGGGGAAATGTCACGCGGTGAATACCGGAGTCCTGTTAGCCCGCTACAGCCCGGTTCACCGGAGTCCTGCTAGCCCAGTGCTACAGCCTGGATTCACTCGCTGATGACCGACACGTTCGATGCTGGGTCATGGATGCCTGTCCCTGTAAGTCTGTGCCGCTTTGGGTTTACGACTAGCCATGTCAGCCCGGGCTCCTTATCATATGGATGCTAGCGACACTGTCATATACGTGTGCCAAAAGGCGCAAACGGTCCCGGGCAAAGGTAAGGCGACACCCGTGGGAATACCGTGCGTGAGGCCGCAAAGTGATATGAGGTGTTACATGCTAGATCGATGTGGCATTGAGTCGGGGTCCTGACAGACTATCACCACAATTTGAGTCCTGCATCTTTTCTTTCCTTCATATTATCAGCAACTGGATGATTGTCCTCATGATCAGGAATCTTTGGTTTGAGTTTTCTAAGCACTTGGGCTTCTTCTTATTCTTCCATTTCAGGCACTGGGGCCTTGTTCTTCTCAGCAGCCAGTATGTTTATAGTTGACCTCTTGGGTGCCGCAGGCTTAGAAGCTTGAGCTGCAGCCTTGGGGCAGTCTTGGGCTTTGATGGAGTAGCCGCTGACTTGATGGCATCCCCCATCAACTTCTGTGCTTTGGGTGCTGGTGCAACATCCTCTTCATCCTCTTCCTCATCTAATTGGATCATCATAGATGGCTTTCCAATAACTCTAGCCATGGTCTTCTTGACCCTTTCATTCCTCTTCTTGCCCTCACTAGCAGCCTCTTCTTCAGCTGACTTGGAGATTTCAATAGTTGAGGCTCTAGCCTTAGACATTGGTACTCTCTTGGCGGGAGCTTTCTTGTGCAATCCGGGCTTTGTTGAACCTGTTGTGCCAAATTCTTTCTTGACAACCTTCTTCTTTGAAGTGACCCCCTCATCAACAACAAAGTATTCATCCTATGATTATGAGTTTCTCTTCTTCCTTGTCCTAGTTGCAGCTTTTGGCAAGTTGCTTGGGGTGCTTCTGCTACCCTCATCATAGCTGCTAGAGGGACTAGTGCCCTCACTCAAATTAACTTGTTCCTCAGATCTGTTCTGGCTGTCACTCTGGTCTGACATGGGTGAAACTGAAAGATGACCCTGTGAATAGATATAGTTGAGATAGAGTGGATGAGCATCAAAAAGTTTAGAGATTTTGCAAAACAATTGAGTCAAAAACTTAGTTTTAGTTTTCTACTAAAAGCATTTCAGAGCTACCGATTTGTTGAACTCGGTAGCATACTTATTATAAGAACTATCACCTTCATCAAATCTACGGAGAGATTTTACATCTACTAACTATGTCGGGTTATCAAGACCATGTATTTCTTCAATAGGTGGTAAATTCTTAACATCTTCAGCTTTAATACCCTTTTCTTTCATGGATTTCTTTGCCTCTTGCATATCTTCAGGACTGAGAAATAGAATACCCCCATTCTTCAGAGTTGGCTTCGGAATTGGTTCAGGAATTGTCCAATCATTTTCATTACTCAATGTATTATTCAATAGCAATTCAACTTGCTCAACAGGTCTTTCCCTGAAAACACAACCAGCACAACTATCCAGGTGGTCTCTGGAAGCATCGGTTTGTCCATTATAAAAGATATCAATTATTTCATTTTTCTAGAGAGGATGATCACACAAAGCATTAAGTAATTGGAGAAGCCTCCCCCAAGCTTGTGGGAGACTCTCTTCTTCAATTTGCACAAAATTAAATATTTCCTTTAAAGTAGCTTGTTTCTTATGAGCGGGGAAATATTTTTGAGAGAAGTAATAAATCATATCCTGGGGACTATGCACACAACTAGGAGCAAGAGAATTAAACCATAACTTAGCATCACGCTTTAATGAGAAAGGAAACAATTTGAGAATATAGTAATAGGGAATTTTTTTCCTCATGAGCAAATAGGTTCGCTATATCATTCAATCTAGTAAGTTGTACCATGAAAAGGATCAGATTCAACCAAAGTAATTAACTCAGGATCACCAAAGAATTCATAATCCTTATTAGTAACAAAGATAGGTGAAGTAGCAAAAGCAGGATCATATTTCATTCTAGCATTCAAGGATTTTTCTTTCATCTTAGCTAATAATTTCTTAAGATCCTCTATATCATTGCAAGCAAAGAAGTCTCTAGAAGTTTCTTCATCCATAACATAACCCTCAGGAACAACATGCGACTTATATCTAGGGGGAGAATCATAGTCATCAGTTTCAATAATATCATCAGTTTCAGTAATTCATTCTCTCTAACCCTAGCAAGTTGTTCATCAAGAAATTCACCTAGTGGCACAGTATTATGAAGCATAGAAGTAGTGTCATCGTAGTTATCATGCATAGTAGAAGTGGCATCATCAATAACATGTGACATATTGGAATCAATAGCAGGTATAGGTGTCGCAAGTTTACTCAGAGAAGGAGAATCAAGTGCAGTTCTAGATGGCAGATCCTTACCTCCCCTCGTAGTTGAGGGAAAAATCTTAGTTCTTTGATCTTTCAAGTTCCTCATAGTGATCAACAGATATAAATCCCAAGTGACTCAAAAAATAGAGCTATGCTCCCCGGCAACGGCGCCCGAAAAAGGTCTTGATAACCCACAAGTATAGGGGATCGCAACAGTTTTCGAGGCTAGAGTCACTACTGCAGGATGCTACTAACGCGACACAACGGTCAGAGACCCTTTGACGAAACTGTGTGCGATGCATTAATCGCAAATGGTGATGTAAAAACCCGTAAAAAAGGTGAAAAACATTTGTGATGCATGATACATCAAACATGGGTCAGATTTTAGTTGCGTGTGCGATGAGGGGAAAACGGTTGATCTGTACGAACTATTTGCGATGAGATACAACAACAGAAACATGCAGCTAGGTTATGGTGTGTGCGATATACGGCATACAGTTCACTCCGATGAACCGTTTGTGATGATTGAGGTGAACACAAACGATTCGGCGTAACAAGATGTGTGTGATACCCGACAAATAGGTCGGTAATCAGAATTGTGTGCGATCATTATAGATAGCCCATACGGTCTTTTTTGGGAATTATGTGCTCATCAGGGCACACAGTTCAAAAAACCAACATGTGGGCGATAATGTAGAAGATCTCTGTCGAATACATATTACTAACTGTCTGCGATGAGATTGACAGGATAAACAGAGATATGTATAGTCTGCTTAATTTATTCCTTGTTGTTGTTGTTGGATGGCCGCGTGACATCGTCTTGGCGAGGACTCTTCTTGCCACTGACTGTTGGCTTTTCATTGCCGATGTCGCCATCATCATCATTGTTGTCATCGTCGTCCTCCTCCTCGTTCGACCTTTCCTCCTCCTCATCGTCGTCGTCCTCCTCTTCGTCCTCCGACAGCCCCTCGTTTGTCTGGTTGTTGTCTGACGACTCCGGAGGCGGTGTCTCTTCCATGAACCGAATAAAATCGAGGTCTGGACTCGATGCCGGACTCATGGAAGACGAGCGGGATGATTCCGATGTTGACCTATCATCGGGCGTCAGACTGCTGGCCGAACTGTCCTCCTCGCTGTGCTCGACATGGCCTCAGAGTCTGTTCCAGTGTGTAGCACGGCCTGTCGGGGACGATGAAGATGGTGGACACTTAAGGAGGGTATGCAGAGAAGAGGAACTGCCAATTGAAGCGGGGATTGAAGCGGGGGTTGACGTATTATCTAACCACTAATATAATCAACCGCAATTATTTGTACCCAGTCACTCCAAATTCCCGGGGTTGCATAGGACTCCTATTGGCTATTTGGTTGGTTTCCTTTTTCAGGACAAAAACAAGGAACGAGTTTTGGGATTATGCACCGGTACCGGTACGAACGGAGTAGGACAGTTGGCAAGCAATACATTGAGCTCTTCCTATTGATAAAGACAGTAATAATCAAACTAGAAAGGGAAAGAAAAAAGACAAAGAAAAGTATGTGCACGAATCTTCGTGTAACATCAATGGCATAGGACCTAGATATGCATTACTTAGAGCCCATCTAGATGTACTTTAGCAATACTATCAAACAAAACCCCTAATCATCATTGCAAACAACGCATTGAACATGGCTAATGCGACAACCACAACTACACATGCTAATTCCTTCTTGTCTCTTTCTTTCATCTGTTGCCTATGATTGATTCTTTCTTGCTTCATCATACTGATTGTACATTCTAGATCAGCCAATTTCTTCTTCAGCTTTACGTTATCTTCTGTGAGCTTGGTGATAACACTCCGAGCCCTGCCATGCCATTCTTCATCTAGCTAGTTAACAAAGGCACAAGCCTCATATCCCTGACAATGTTAAATAGTATTCTGGATAAGCGGTGGTATTAACTGAAGAAAAATGATGAGCTTAATTAGCAGTAACCTCTAAGGGGCAATTAAGAAACCGCCTGCCAATGTCAAATACCTCCATGCATACACGTCGAGCGGGAGTGTGCCCATGCACACAAATTAGCCTTTGGTACTACTCGGTGGCGCAAAACTCGGAGTCGAACTCGTGTTGCGGGAGTCTGGAGTCATGCTCCGGATCCGGCGGCAGATTGCTTTCCTAGGGGGGGGGGTCATTCAGGACGGATTCAGCAAGGAGCTATTCTTTGGACATGCTAAAATAGATCGGGATAGGTTGGTACCTCATAGAACGATTTGGATCCGTAGTACACCTGCCTTCTGATGACCTTAGGCAAGTGCTCAGCGACGACCGCCGTCGTGGTGGCGATACGAGCAGCCACACCCGCATAGAAACCATCAGCACCACTCGTCCGCATTCCCCCAATGGCAGCACCACGCAAGGGAATTTGGAGGCTATGTAGGGATTTGGGGGAAATGGGAAAATTGTGGAGATAAGCTAACGGTCGGGAACTACTTATGGCACTATATGTTGTATACGACACAGTGTTTATACATGTCGTTTGTGTGTTAGGTATTACAACATCAGACACAATTTTGGCACCAAATCGTGTGAGAAGACAATGTAGGTTAGACACGGTTGCCATTACATAACCGTATGTGATGTACTACCCTGTCCATATAATTGAGTTATGGTGAGATACCATGTAAATAGCCGCTCTGCAGATATCCGTAAAAAAACAGCCGCTATGCGTATAGACATGGCGATGGTGGCCTACGCAACGGCTACCAGAGAAGAGGTCAATTGTCGGTCGGTGGGCGGTGGCGGCGTCATAGGAGGTCAGTCCTCGCTCTGCAGTGGAAGATAGGAGGAGCTCAACCATCGAGGTCGGCGGCTGCGTGATTCGAGCACATCCATCGTTGTCGATGGTGGGATAGTGGAGGTCGAACTTCAGGCAGCAGCCGCACTAAGCTTTGCTCCTCGACCCTGCTGTCTCGGTGTGCCGCCGCATCGCGCTTGTCTGTCTACTGGGTGGAGGTTGCCACGCGGCTAATTAATTAAGGTATTATTTTCGTGAGTGGCTTAATTAAGGTATTCAATTCCTAAGGGTAGTGTTGTACTAGTACTCTGTGTGTAAATTGACTGGCCATTAATTTTTGTCATTGCACGTCTGCATAACAACATGGAGCGCCCTCAGTAATTATTAAAATAAAACCTTGTGATTTATGCATGCATCTTTGGGCAGCAGTTAATCCGTGAATTAATGTTGTTCTTTTAATTTTCATTACCATTCGTGTGCTGCAGATGGGACGATCTCGATGGATGAAGAATCAGAAAACCGCAGATTTTATCAGTGGCGTGACAGAGTTCATGAATTTGGCTGAAAGTACAAAGAGGAGAATTGGTGATGCGGATTACATCCTGTGTCCATGTACTGATTGTGCCAATATAGAGTCACATGAAGTTGCAGATGTCCAGATGCACTTAGTCTCTAGGGGATTCATGGATGGATATACACATTGGACCAGACACAGTGAATAAGAGGTCATGGATGAAGATACCCAGGGCAGTGAGATGCCAAACCCCAATCAGGGTCACATGGATGTTGAATCTAACATCGGCGCGGAGGTATCAAGCTACCAATGGAACACCGGAATGCCGAAACACCCACTGGAAAAACCAAGATGTTGACGCAGATGACGACGATCTTGATATGCCAGATTTTGCTGCTATTATTTCAGATTTTGAGGGCCCAAAAAAGGATATGATTGGGTACAAGGATCTGCCAACCATTCATGCGGACTCCAAGAAAGAATTGTATCCAAGTTGCAAAAAGAAATATTCTAGGTTGAGTGCCACCCTGGCGCTTCTCAGATTTAAAGCAGCAAACGGTCTATCAAACAAGGGCTTCACATAGATGTTAGGTCTTTTCAAAGAAATTCTTCCGTAAGATAATGAGCTCCCCAGAAGCACGAATGAAGCGAATAAAATTGTTTCCCATTGGAACTTGAAGTACAGAATCTACACGCTTGTGTGAATGATTGTATATTGTATCGTGGTGAGTACAAAGATTCGCGTGCATGTCCCACATGCAAGAATCCATGATACAAGTGTAGGAGAGCAAAGGACAAGTACAAATTAGATGACGAGATCAAGACAGGAATCCTGTTCAAGGTTGTTTGGTACTTGCCTTTAATTCCAAGGTTGAGGCGTTTGTTTGCAAACCCTAGATAGGCAAAGATATTGCGGTGGCATCATGATGAGCGAATTGAGGATAGGTTTATGAGGCACCCGAAAGATAGGGCTCAGTGGGAATTGATCGACAAAAAGTTTGAAATTTTTTCCAAGGATCCTAGAAGTATAAGGCTCGAGGAGTGTACTCACGGGATGAATCCTTTTGGCGATATGAGCACCAATCACAGCACATGGCCGGTGCTTCTGTGCACATATAACCTAGCTCCTTGGTCGTGTATGAAGAAAAATACATTATGATGTTAATGATTATCCAAGGCCCGATGCAACCTGGAAATGACATCGACATTTACTTTCAGCTACTGGTAGAAGAACTGCTGACAGTGTGGATAGAGACGCCTGTTGTAAAATGTTATGATGCTTACAGAAAGGAAATTTTTGATCTACATGTGATGCTGGTGCACACCATTCAATATATGCCGGCATTAGGCAACACATCGGGGAAGAAAACAAAGGGGGGTGTAGGGTGTGTCGCATGCATGGATAGGACAGCTAGCAGAAGACTTCCCAACTCACGCAAAACAGTGTATTTGCGTCATTGTAGGTTCTTGCAGAAAAATCACCCATACCGAAAGATAAAAGCTGAATTTGATGGTACGACAAAGGCAGGTGCGAGCCCAAGACCCTATGACCGGGATGTGGTCCACAACATGGCTAAAAAATTTAATGTTGTGCTCGGCAATAACCACCCTTTGACGATGAAACAAACACCCAAGGATCAAGTGTTTAAGAAGAAATCGGTGTTATGGAAATTACCTTACTGGGAAATTCTACGTGTACGTCACTACATCGATGTCATGCAGGTAGAGAAGAATGTATGTGAAAGCATCCTTGGTACTCTGCTCAAGATTAAAGGTAAAAGAAAGGATGGTGATGGTTCACGGCTCGATATGCTTGCTGTTCAATCAAAATGCAAGAGCGAAGCAAAAGATGATGACAAATTCATCAAAGCTCGTCAGAGTTACAATTTCAGTACAAAATAAGCAACACAGTTCTTCACCTATTTGTTGTCAGTTAAGACACCTTCTTCCTACTGCGCAAACATCAAAAGTCTCATGGATGTGAGCTCAGGTAAAATGAAATTGGGACACATGAAGTCACATGATTGCCATATAATGTAGACACAAACCCTCCTAGTGGCCATCAGGAATTTGATGGACAAAGATATAAGAAACACACTCATTGACCTCTGTGATTTCTTCAACCAACTATGGCAGAAAGTTGTAAATCCTGAAGAGTTGGATCATATGCAAGATGATATTGCAAGAATATTGTCCAACCTTGAGATGTTTTTCCCACCGCGATTCTTCGATGTCATGGTCCATCTCACTGTGCACCTTGTCGACGAAATAAAGTATTCTGGTCCTATGTTTCTTCGCAACATGTATCCCTTCGAGCGGTTCATGGGAATACTGAAGCACTTTTGTCGGAAGCGAAACCATCCAGAGGCAAGCATCCTACAAGGTTATACCGCGGAGGAGGTGGTTGAGTTTTGCACCGAATACATGAAACAAAGACCTATAGGTTTGCCCCTCTCTCGCCACGAGGGAAGGCTGAAAGGTAAGCCGGCCCTTGCTGGCACGCAAATGGCTGCACCCGGAGAATTGGCAGAGAAAGCCCATTTGACGGTACTTCTTAATAGCACAGTTCTCATCGCTTATGCCGAAGAACACTTGGAGGAGATACGCCAAAGCTTATTACCAATGGTGCCTTCATCAGATGTGGAGATGAACGAGCACACTAAGAACTACGCCGAATGGATGAAGAATTGTTTGGCACAAGGATCCATCGATGACATTACTACGTGGTTGGCACAAAAGCCATCACCTATGGTGTTGTCGTACCAAGCATATGACATAAATGGATACACTTTCTACACTGAAGAACTTGATCAGAAGACCTCGTATCAGAATAGCTCTATTCGAATAGAATGCATGACTGTAAATGAAGCTAATAAAAGGGTATAGTATGGAACCATCAAAGAGATTTGGGAGCTTGACTATTTGAAAGTTAATGTGGAATTATTCAGGTGCACATGGATCCCTCTTGGTCAGGTAAGGATTGATGAGTACAGGAAGACCTGTGTTAACAGGACAACAATGGCATATCACGAGGACCCATTCATTCTTGCTAGTGATGCTACCCATATTTTCTTTGTGGAAGACTCCTTGCATAAGAACGGCCATTTAGCGATGCATGGGAAGAGAAGGGTTCTGGGTGTCGACGATGTTGCCGATGAGGACAAGTACGATGAATTTGATGTGTTGCCAGCCAAGGGGTCACGCACCCATGTAACAGAGCAGCGTAAAATCATCAAAAACCCCAAGTTCATGTGGGGTCAACTTAATGATCCCACTTCCCCCATGTACATGAGAATTAAGCCGTAATACTAGTCTTTATGCCTACCCTGCAACTTAATTCGTTCAATTTAGAATTGTCGCGTGTACTAAATTTGTGAGTTATGCCTGGTTTTCTGTTTATGTAAGAACCATTAATATGTTGACCTTGATATGCTGTCAGCTCAGGCAATGAATATGAAATGTTTTTTGTTATTATTATTATATCATAGAGGTAGCACACTCAATTGATCTCACTACAGTATGTGTGAACAAGAATATGCAATCTGGTTTGTGATACGTCTCCAACGTATCTATAATTTTTGATTACTCCATGCTATTATATTATCTATTTTGATGTTAATGGGCTTTATTTTACACTTTTATGTCATTTTTGGGACTAACCTACTAACTGGAGGCCCAACCCAAATTGCTGTTTTTTTTGCCTAGTTTAGGGTTTCGAAGAAAAGGAAAATCAAACATAGTCCAATTGACCTGATGTCACGACCGGTTTTCCGGGTAATAAATTTCCAGAAAAGACCGTCGTGCTCATCAGCCCCAGGATTACTGTTAGCTGATGAGGCTCCAACTTGATACAGAAATTCCAAGCAGAAAACAAAATATGTAGTACAAGGCCATTCTGGCCTGTGAGTACAACAAATGGTTTCTAGTGGTTGATAGCGGAAGCGGGTTGTGAAACATCAGTGTCTATGGGACTCCATTTCCCACGGGAACAACTGACCAGGTTAACTCCTATCTTCGCGAGGCTGCTATCTCCATTACTTAGGTTCCGGGGCTGTCATCGCGTCGCTCCTCTTCGTGCAAGAAAATCTGGCCAAGACAATAGCCAGGGACAAGCCAGTGAGTACTTTGAATGTACTCGCAAACATTATGAACACAGGTATAATATAACAATGATGTGCTGAAAATATTTTATGCTCATGACGTCAGTCACAAAAGATAAATAAGATGCGTGCAAGCAAGTTATTTATAAAATTGCAATAACATAGTAGTATTAAAATTTATGAAATAAATAACAAGAAAAGCCACAGTCGGGCGTCTTAGCGACACCACATAAAGGGCTTTAAAAGAAATGCCACAGTCGGGCGTCTGAGCGACACCACATAAAAGGGCTTTAAAAGAAATGCCACAGTCGGGCGTCTGAGCGACACCACATAAAGGGCTTTAAAAGAAATGCCACAGTCGGGCGTCTGAGCGACACCACATAAAGGGCTTTAAAAGAAATGCCACAGTCGGGCGTCTGAGCGACACCACATAAAGGGCTTTAAAAGAAATGCCACAGTCGGGCGTCTGAGCGACACCACATAAAGGGCTTTAAAAGAAATGCCACAGTCGGGCGTCTGAGCGACACCACATAAAGGGCTTTAAAAGAAATGCCACAGTCGGGCGTCTGAGCGACACCACATAAAGGGCTTTAAAAGAAATGCCACAGTCGGGCGTCTGAGCGACACCACATAAAGGGCTTTAAAAGAAATGCCACAGTCGGGCGTCTGAGCGACACCACATAAAGGGCTTTAAAAGAAATGCCACAGTCGGGCGTCTGAGCGACACCACATAAAGGGCTTTAAAATAAAACAATCATAGTGAATATCCCGGAGGTAGAACCATCCCAGAGATACTCGATAATAACAATAATATCATGGGTTAGTCAACAATAATAATAATCATAATTATCACAAGTCACAGGTAGTAGTTCCAGTTCTGGTTAACAGTTTCACCTCCGAAGACCGACACTAAGACCGACACTTGACCCATCCCAGACTGTAATCCTTAACCATGGACATGGCTATTCGAATAGGTTTAATCTCTGCAGAGGGTGTACTCTTTACCCACGAATAACGGATTTCTTTAGTCCATCGGGACTAATTCCGTCTACGGTCTTTTTGTTGAAAACACACCTAACTTGCACACACCAGCTTATCTCACACGTGTCTGGAATCACCCACGACACCTGTTAAGCAAACTCTAAGTGGGGAGGCTACAACCTCGCATAGCATGGGATCAAATTTATATCGCGCGCTCTAAGGGGTGGCGTCCCCTCTCGGTCCCAACCGGAAACACCCATGCCCCCGGACCAGGTGGCCTGCCTACCAGCTACAACCGGTATCTTCCACCATGGCCTCTCTGTACGGTGTGTGCTAGAAAGAGGTTGACAACTTACTGAACCGTACTCTACTTGCTGTAGAGACGAGTGGTAGTACGAAACAAGTACGGGGGTTACTGGCACAAGACTCGATCTACGGTCGACTCAGGAGGTTTAAGTATTCCCTGCATGATTAGCATGACGAATATATTTCAACCAACAGAGTCACCGCTCATATCACCTTGCCATGCCATACCAGACATAACCGTCCCGACGGAGACCGGCGACAAACTCATGCCTACCCAAGGCAGAGGTTTTTCCCAGGTTCCTGCCGGTATGCATGCAAGGCACATGAGGGTGATTATCATCACAAGTGTGTCCATTTCCAACAGCATGGAAATCAATAACATGCACCCATGCATATGATCATATCACATGAAATAACAAGTTTCTCCAAAGTGAGGTGATGTTATGAACGTGTCATCGAACACACAAAAATATTATGCCGGGGTTCAGAATGCTTGCCTTCAATGTGTGGAAAGGCAGGGTGCACTCCAAAACTTGAAACATTTCTCCTCTCTTCAAAAATCCTAGTTTAGCAATATAAAAGAATTAACACACAAAATAAAAACAGCACCAAAAGTTGTTCTGAAATTTTTTCAAATAAATCTTAAAATAAACTAGGTGAAATTTGAGAGAGGTAGGAAAAAAAATCATTTCATTTGGAGTTGTATTTAAAAAGATATAACCAGTCAAAGTTTTGGTCAAATTCTGTTTTTAATAAAATCAGGAAAAAGAAAACGTTTCAAAAGAGATTACGCTTTCGGACAGAGAAGACGTATTTGCGCCTTTTACACCTCCACTTATCCAGCGTGGCTGCCGCGTGAGTCACCGATAGTGGGCCTGCCTGGCCCACTGGTCAGGTTTGACTGGCCCACGCGCGCGTCGTCTCCCCCTGACTGAACAGGGGCGGAGCTCCGGCGAGGCTCGCCGGCGAATGGCGGCGTCCCTCGATGATCTGAGTGCATGGGCGTGCTCAGGAGGTCGAGACGAACTTGGGGGTACCCGCTATGGTCGCCGACGTGGACGGAGTTGCCGGCGACGAGCTTCACGGCGGAGATGGTTTCGGGGGCGAAGTGATATTGGGGCTGCGGTGGTTCCCGATCAAAATTGAGTAGGGGGACGGTTTCACGGGAGGATGAGGAGGTTCCTGGCGAAGCGAACGGAGAGGGGGAGGTACTGGAGGTGCCGGATTGGCCGGGGCGGTGGCGGCTGCAGGAGTTGCCAGAGATGAGGAAGGAGGCCTCCCCGGGTCGAATGTGAGCTAGGGGAGCGCCATTGGGGTGGCCTGAGGTTGCCTGCGTGCTCGGGGAAGCTCGGGGCCTCTTTTTATAGGCGTGGCAAGGCGGTTCCGCGGCGGCTGCGGATAAGGTCGCCGGCGACCGCCATTCTGTAGCTAGGGCGTCGTGGCGGCGACGAGCGCTAGCGGACACACTCGTGGATGAGCTCGCGCTATTCCAGGGGCCAGGTGGCGAGCGGAAGAGGCTTGGGCGGCGCTGAACGGAGCAGGGGCTGTCGGCGGCCGTGGCGGCTAGCTCGTGGCCTGTCGGGGACGTGGCAAGGGGCGGCTTGGTGTGTTGCGGTGAGGAGGGACGTGCGTGGCGTGGCTCTGCAGTGGAGGCAAGGCCAGGGGCGCGACGCGTCGGCTCGGGCGCGGCACGTGCAAAACGCGTGCCAAACGCACGCTCTGCTCGCGCTCCGGGCGTGCACGGGACGTGCTCGACGTAATGCCAGGGCATGCTAGAGGACGCGGTTTAGGCTGGGAAGAAATAGGGCTGGGTTAGGGTTAGATAGAGGGTGAGTGGGCATGGTTGTTAGGTCAGGCGACCAAGTTCACAGTGTAAACTTGAATCCATGCCAAATCTGGCTATGCTCTCCAGGTGTTTGACAAAATGCCACAGGCACCTAGGCTCTTCTTGGGGGTGGCCAAATCCTCCAGATCAGGGTCTCCTTAATTGCAAGAGAGAGTGGTGAGGTTAGTTTGTGAAAAGCACAAACTTGTTAGTGCAAGTTTTGCAAAACTACAATTCTGGACAGGAAATAAAAGACATTATTTCATGAACCAAAATTAATCCAATGGGTGTATGCTCCTGGATTTAGGGGTTTGGTAGGGCTGTCTACAAGTAGGAGAAAACACAAGATCTTTGGAGCAAAATTAAATAGGGTTGCAGTAGAAATCACAAGGCTGGACCAGAATGAAAAAGAGGTTGATTGACTCAAAATTTTCAAAGAACAGCACTAGGTTTTTGCATAATGTTGAATCATATGCTACTACCAATATCCCATAATTTTGGTGGAGGCTAGAAAGAATTATTTAAAAGGGTTGTAGTGCAAAATGCACTCTGGACCAGAGAAGGAAAAATTGATGCAGAGCTCAAATTATTACATAAATAAAAGATATTTTTGTATAAAAGTGATTTAAAAACATCACATGACATCTCCAATTTTTGGTTAGAATTTTAGGTAAATTTATCTAATGGTTATAGTTCAAATATGGCCATATAACCTTGAAAAAACATTTCCAAGAAAGTAAAGATCAAGCAACTTAATTATTTAATTAGTTATATTAAATAAGGGAAAGTTTATCTTGACATATTAAATAAGTCCAATGACATATTTGGAAAGTTTTCTCTCTGGGAAAAACTCATCATCACAGGGAAGGAAATGATTTAAAAAATAAAAAAAGGAGCTCAGAAATTCAAAGTTTTAATTCCTGGCAAAAAATTTAATTCATTAAAACAAGGCCAAATTTTTGGGGGTGTCACACCTGAAACTTCAAGGAGATCATTTTTGGACCAGAAGAAGCCCACAGAGTACCGGAGGTGGGCCAGAAGAGTCCTGAGGCCACCACGAGGGTGGGGGGCGCGCCCTACCCCCATGGGCGCGCCCCCTGCCTCGTGGTCGCCTCGTGCCCCCCCCTGACCGACCTCTTTTGCCTATATATATCAACATACCCTAGAAACATCGCAGAGCACAAATAGATCGGGAGTTCCGCTGCCAGAAGCCTCCGTAGCCACCGAAAACCAATCTAGACCCGTTCTGGCACCCTGCCGGAGGGGGAATCCCTCTCTGGTGGCCATCTTCATCATCCCAGTGCTCTCCGTGGTGAGGAGGGAGTAGTTCTCCCTCGGGGCTGAGAGTATGTACCAGTAGCTATGTGTTTGATCTCTCTCTCTCTCTCTCGTGTTCTTGAGGTGATACGATCTTGATGTATCGCGAGCTTTGCTATTATAGTTGGATGTTATGCTGTTTCTCCCCCTCTACTCTCTTGTGATGAATTGAGATTTCCCTTTGAAGTTATCTTATCGGATTATGTCTTTAAGGATTTGAGAACACTTGATGTATGTCTTGCACGTGCTTATTGTGGTGACAATGCGATATCATGTGATCCACTTGATGTATGTTTTGGTGATCAACTTGTGAGTTTCGTGACCACATGAACTTATGCATAGGGGTTGGCACACATTTTCGTCTTGACTCTCCGGTAGGAACTTTGGGGCACTCTTTGAAGTTCTTTGTGTTGGTTGAATACATGAATCTGAGATTGTGTGATGCATATCGTATAATCATACCCACAGATACTTGAGGTGACATTGGAGTATCTAGGTGACATTAGGGTTTTGGTTGATATGTGTCTTAAGGTGTTATTCTAGTATGAACTCTTGAATGGATCAATCCGAAAGAATAACTTTGAGGTGGTTTCGTACCCTACAATAATCTCTTCGTTTGTTCTCCACTATTAGTGACTTTGGAGTAACTCTTTATTGCATGTTTAGGGATAGTTATATGATCCAATTATGTTATTATTGTTGAGAGAACTTGCACTAGTGAAAGTATGAACCCTAGGCCTTGTTTCAAAACATTGCAATATCGTTTGTGCTCACTTTTATCATTAGTTACCTTGCTGTTTTTATATTTTCAGATTACAAAACATTTATCTACCATCCATATTGCACTGTATCACCATCTCTTCGCCGAACTAGTGCACCTATACAATTTACTATTGTATTGGGTGTGTTGTGGACACAAGAGACTCTTTGTTATTTGGTTGCAGGGTTGCTTGAGAGAGACCATCTTCATCCTATGCCTCCCACGGATTGATAAACCTCAGGTCATCCACTTGAGGGAAATTTGCTACTGTCCTACAAACATCTGCACTTGGAGGCACAACAATGTCTACAAGAAGAAGGTTGTGTAGTAGACATTAGTTTGGCAATAGCACACGGTTCATTGGTGAATGCTGTGTGCCGACCAAACCCTGCCACCCCGCCCACGATCCGAGTCGTGCTTTCTGATTGGCCAGAACCCAAACCCCACAGATCGTACGTCTGCATCGTTGAATGCTCCCAGATCGAACAACGATCCTCATCCCTTTCGACAGCACATGCAGTTCCGGTTGTAATTTATTTTTATGCACAAAATGCACGTTAATCTAAGAAAATGTCTGAAATATAGCTAACAATACCTGAAATGCGCCAGAAAATCAAACCCGTGGTATAATGGTGATTTCGTACCATGGAAATTTTTTATGAGGCCAAACGATGAAGTGACCGGCCACAGGAGTTTGAATTGACACATCTCCTTTTGGAAAACCATGATCTTTCATGTGAGATGCTCAGGTTTGGAAGGAGTGGTCATCAAAACTTGTGCCAAACTTTACCAATTATTTCCATGGGGTCGTGAGAGCACGCCAAGGGCACACATCGATTTTGATGATGTCTGAACTCCTTCTGAATTTCCTATAATTAAAATAACAACTAGGCCTACGCTAGTGGCCGCACCTCACGGCCGGAATGTTTGAAACTTCTCCCCGCTTCTCGAACAAACGCATGAAAACTCACAAAGAGACGCACAAATGATTTGTACACCTTCTTTGCTAGGCTGATAGTAAGGGGGTATCATAGCTACTATCATGCATGCCAACTAGGCAATTTTGATGAGCTGTCATAGAATTAATTAAATGAAGTAAGAGAGAGTTAAGTATCATATCATGAAACCGTATCATAAATAAAGTACTACGTATGATACTAGCTACTCTATGATACTATGCATTAGAGCAAGTACACAATAGAGTGACATAAGACTAGCCACAATGGGTAGTAACATAGAATGTTACTAGCTAGTCTATGTTACTACCTCTATAGTGGGGAGTAACATATGTGTAGTAACATGCAACACTTCATTTGTTAGGCTATAGACTCATCTTGCCTTGAGATGTGTGATGTTACTCATACTACTAGTAACTAGCTATGTTAGCACTTTCCTCTCTTTCTTCACTTATTTCTTGCCACATGATCTATTTTATCTAGATACATGTGATGTTACTACCTATGTTACTCCCACTGTGGGTAGTCTAAGCATGCTATAAGGAATAGAATAATATATATGTGCATATTAGTTGGACGAAAGAGAAGAGAAGCGGGCTCTTGGTTAGTAGAGCCAGCCACAACACGATACCCAAGACACTTTGTGAGGATGTAAGGTGGGCCAACTATTGATAAACTAGTACATATTTAAAACTTGTTATTGTACATACCCGCTAAGAGGTTGGTTGTATATGACATGGCACCTTCTTATAGCCGACCCTTGGCTGTATTATTAAGCATGCTCTTAGTGAGGTAGCTAGTATATCATAGACGACTAGCTAGCCAAAGTGGGAGTAACTTCAGTAGTAACATCGACTCTAACTCCGCAAATTTGCTTATGTGGCAATAAGTTAATGAGGAGAGAGATAGTTTCAGTAACTTAGCCAGTTAATGTAACATCACATGTCCCAATGCAATATGAGTCCATAACCTAATAAATGAAGCTTTGCATGACACTACACTTATGTTACTACCCACTATGAAGGTATTAACATAGTCTAGGGATATGTGTATGTTACTAGTGTATGTTACTCTCCATTATGGCTAGTGTCATACTCCCTCCTTTCCTGTTTAGGTTGGTTGTAATGGTCGTATCATAAGCGGTATCATGCATGCCAACTAGACTTTCTGGATGATGTGGCACACAATTAAATGAGGAAGGAGAGGATGTGGGTATCATATTATGATACCGTGTCATATTAAATGTTGTACTACTACTTTGTGTGATGCTTGACAATTAATAAGGCAACCTAAGATACTAACTTATGATACTATGCATTACGGAAGTAGCTAGTATCATACACTATCATATGCATGATACTAGTATATGATACTCCCCATTGCATCCAGCCTTATAGGGCTCAATTCAAAAATCTCACCAACCAAGGTAGATGGTGAGTGGTGGAATACTTTTTGTAGTTTGCAAAAACACCCAACTAATGCTTTGCTTTCCTCAAAAAAATTATGTTTTCCAATGTATTAATTGCAATACATGCATGCTTAAAGTACATGCATTGGTCAACTTTCTCTTAATACTTGCATGCAATGATTTAATGCACCTTGGAATCTGGACATGTGATGGAGAACAACGAAATTGAGCCTTATAAAATGGAAAAACTAAAATTTTGAGATAAGCCTATAAACCGGAAAGGAGGGAGTATATATGAATGATACTAGTATATGATCGGCTACCTCCGTAATGCGCAGATGCATAGTATCATAAGTTCGTATCTTAGGTTGCCTTATTAATTGCCATGCATGACACAAAGTAGTACAACATTTAATATGATACCGTATCATGATTGATACCACACCCTCTGTTTCCTCATTTAACTATGTGCCCTACATCATCCAAAAAGTCTAGTTGGCATGCATCATACTGCTTGATACTCCCATATTACGACCAGCATTATTAGGGTGGCCATAGTGGGGGTATCATAGCCGGTATCATTGTAACATCCCAAATTTTCAATTTGGAATGTTATACATAGATCATTCATGCATATCATATTTTCATTTGCATATTTTCTATGCTATCCTCGAAATTCTACGCAACTCAAGGACCCACGGAGAGAGTTGGGGATTTCACCGTTTTCATATTTGAATTTTATCAAATATCGAAACGAGGATCGTTTGTTTTAATTATTTTTCCCTCCAAAAATGTTTCATATTAAAATATAAGAGAGGAGATAATATGACTTCTCCAAAATAAAGGAAATATGGGAGAAAAAATATTAAAAACAAATAAACATTTTTATTTGGCTTTAATGCTATTTTATTTGAATTAGGAAAATATGCGTTTTCCAAAATTGCATAAGAGTCCTAAATAAATGTTCACCTTGTCCGGCATATTTTTAGAGGACGGGGAAATTTTATTTTGGAATATTTGGAGTCCGTTCAGTATTTATTTTCTTTGTTTTTTGCGATATGTTTAAAAAAAAAGGAAACCGACCTACCGGGCCGTGTCCGCCTGGGACACCGACCCGACCGGCCACTTATAAGCCGCGGCCCGACAGCCCCCCCAAACCCTACCCGTCCATAGTCCCGCACCCCAGCCGCCACCGCCCACGCTAGCGCCGCCGTCACCCGCTGTCGCCTCCGCCGCCTCGCCGCACCGCCGACCCCGCCGGAGTCGCCGCCGACCCAGCCGGAGTTGCCGCCGGTTTTTTTAAACCGTTCGGTTTTATTTTGAAACCTAGATTCATTTTTATTAGATTGGTTCGGTTTTCCATCCATTTATTTATTTTGCGGACATTCGTCCGTACGTTAACGAACGCCGTTCATCCGTTAGTCACAGATAGCAAACCTTCTTTCGTTAGCCTTTTCGTTAGTTTTTCTTTTTCCAGGGTCTTCCGCGTTTAGTTTCAATCACGATTTCCGCCCTGTTTTTCGTTTTAGTTTATCTTATCGCTCATTAGTCAGAATCAGGCGGTTCAAGCGCCTGGATCTTCATCTCGAAGCCCTATTTCTGTTTAACCAACTTGAACAAGATTTTGGTACTGTAAAATTTGAATTTAGTCTAGATTAGTAATTGGATCTTGTTTCTTTCGCAGTTTGAGTTTCGTTGCTCCGTTTGATTTGATTCTTTTTGCAAACCAGAGTTCTTTAGTCGAACTTTCTGGTTAGATCTTCTTATTTGAGTTTTACCCGTGCATCTTTGCTTGATTGCCTATGTATGCTATTGTTTGTTTGTGACAGAACACCCGAAGTGTGAAGCGTGCTACTACGAGTCCCTAGGATTTGTAGATCGTCAGCAAGGCAAGTAACACTTTGATCATACCCCTTTATCACCCTGTTTTATGCATTAGTTTCAACCCTCACACTTTGCATGAGTAGGATCTCTTAACATGTGGGTCTAGGAAGTAGATGATGAGGTAGAACCTATTACCTGTTTTATTATCAAACCCCTAGGAGTTACTTGTACGTTATGCTTATATTGCAATGTTATGTTCGTAGACGTGGATTGGGATTGAGTGTATTCCATGACAGATGTGAGTTGTTAATTAATGGTTCAACTTAAGGTGGCTACTTTAATACACATCTGGGTGGATTGCTTGTGGGCACATAGAGAATCCAGTATTGTCCTAGGATATCCCGGAGTACCCATGTGATCATCCTACGGTCTGCCACCCAGGCTCAAAGGGATCATAAGACTATTCATGCTAGAAACATCCGTGTGCAACCACAAGCCATTATGGGCTCTGGCATAGTTGAGTAAGTTGTGTGAGATCTTGAAGAGGTGGACTAGCAGATGTAGGAGATTGTAGGTGTACCGGTCCGCCCGGAGTAGAGAGCAAATGCTTCTAAAAGATTGTGTCTCGGTCATCCGCTTCTCAAACACCATGTAGTGCGAGGAATCCAACGGAGGAGATTGTTTTAATTATTTTTCCCTCGGAAAATATTTCATATTAAAATATAAGAGAGGAGATAATATGACTTCTCCAAAATAAAGGAAATATGGGAGGAAAAATATTAAAAACAAATAAACATTTTTATTTGGATTTAATGCTATTTTATTTGAATTAGGAAAAATATGCGTTTTTCAAAATTGCACAAGAGTCCTAAATAAATGTTCACCTTGTCCGGCATATTTTCTAAGGACGGGGAAAATTTCTTTCAGAATTTTTGGAGTCCGTTTAGTATTTCTTTTCCTTGTTTTTCTGCAACATGTTTTAAAAAAAGGAAACCGACCTACCGGGCCGTGTTCGCCTGGGACACCGACCCGGCCGGCCTCTTATAAGCTGTGGCCCACCAGCCCCCCCCCAAACCCTAGCCGCCCCAAGCCCCGCACCCCAGCCGCCGCCGCCGCCTCACTACGACGTTGACCCCGCCAAAGTTACCGCCTGAGGGAGTCCTGGATTAGGGGGTGTCCGGATAGCCGGACTATACCTTCGGCCGGACTCCTGGACTATGAAGATACAAGATTGAAGACTTCGTCCCGTGTCCGGAAGGGACTTCCCTTGGCGTGGAAGGCAAGCTTGGCGATACGGATATGTAGATCTCCTACCATTGTAACCGACTCTATGTAACCGTAGCCCTCTCCGGTGTCTATATAAACCGGAGAGTTTTAGTTCGTAGGACGAACAACAATGATACCATAGGCTAGCTTCTAGGGTTTAGCCTCTCTGATCTCGTGGTAGATCTATTCTTGTACTACCCATATCATCAATATTAATCAAGCAGGACGTAGGGTTTTACCTCCATCAAGAGGGCCCGAACCTGGGTAAAACATCGTGTCCCCTGCCTCCTGTTACCATCCGGCCTAGACGCACAGTTCGGGACCCCCTACCCGAGATCCCCCGGTTTTGACACCGACATTGGTGCTTTCATTGAGAGTTCCTCTGTGTCGTCACATTTAGGCCCGATGGCTTCTCCGATCATCAACAGCGATGCGATCCAGGGTGAGACTTTTCTCCCCGGACAGATCTTCGTATTCGGCGGCTTTGCACTGCGGGCCAATTCGCTTGGTCATCTGGAGTAGATCGAAAGCTACGCCCCTGGCCATCAGGTCAGATTTGGAAGTTTGAACTACACGGTCGACATTCATGGAGAGTTGATCTTCGACGGATTCGAGCCACAGCCGAGCGCGCTGCACCTGTGTCTGCTCCGACCCCTAGCTCGGAGCCGATCACACCAATCGAGGATGGGTGGTTAGACACCGCCTCGGGGGCTGCAATCTCTATGGTGATCGAGCCGAACACCAGCCCTATTCTCTGCGAAGCCCATGACTCCAAGGAGCCGGACTCCTCTCCAGACTACGAGCCTTCCGCACCCCGACCGATCAAACCCGATTGGGCGCCAATCATGGACTTCACCACCGCGGACATTTTTCAACACTCGCCCTTCGGCGATGTTCTGAATTCACTAAAGTCTCTCTCTTTGTGAGGAGAGCCCTGGCCAGACTATGGTCGGCAAGGTTGGGATTCAGACGATGAAGAAATTCAAATCCCACCCACCACCCACTTCGTAGCCACTGTCGATGATTTAACCGACATGCTCAACTTCGACTCCGAAGACATCCACGGTATGGACGCCAATGCAGGAGACGATCAAGAACCAGCGCCTATAGGGCACTGGAAAGCCACCTCTTTGTATGATATATACATGGTGGACACCCCAAAAGAAGGCATTGGCGATGGAACAGCGGAGGATGACCCCTCCAAGAAGCAGCCTAAGCGCCGGCGTCAGCGGCGCCGCTCTAAATCCCGCCAAAACAAAAACGGTGATTCCGGCACGGGGGATAATAACACCCCGGACAGTGCCGAAGACAACCACCTCTAGCAAGATTCAGCACAGGAGGATAGAGAAGCCAACCCTCATGAGAGAGCGGCAGACAGAGAGGTCGAGGACGATAATTATATGACTCCCTCCGAAGATGAGGCAAGCCTCGACGATGACGAATTTGTCGTGCCGGAGGATCCCGTCGAATAAGAGCGTTTCAAACGCAGGCTTATGGCCACGGCGAGCAGCCTCAAGAAAAAACAGCAACAACTTAGAGCTGATCAAGATTTGCTAGCCGACAGATGGACTGAAGTTCCTGCGGCCCAAGAGCATGAACTCGAACACCCCTCCAAGAGCTACCCATAGCGCAGGTTGCTACCCCAATTAGAGGAGGAAGCACCTAAACCTACATCACCAACGCATGATGTGGCCGACCGGCCACCCCATGGCCGCGATAGAGAGGTCTATTGGCCCTCCACTCAAAATGCACCCCGGCACCGCTAAAAAACTACCAAGGCATGGGAAAATGCGCCAGACCTGCGAGATATATTAGAGGACAAGGCAAGGCAAACAAGATCGATCTATGGATCATGTGGGCGCCCCACGGAAGGAGATGGTACTCGTCATGCCGGACACAGTAAATCCAGCCGGGCCAAACACAGTAGACAAAGCTCGTTTGAGCTGCGTCGTGATGTAGCCCAATACAGAGGCGCCGCACACCCACTATGCTTCACAGATGAAGTAATGGATGATCAAATCCCCGAGGGTTTCAAACCCGTGAACATCGAATCATAGGATGGCACAACAGATCCTGCGGTATGGATCGAGGACTATCTCCTTCATATCGACATGGCCCGTGGCGATGACCTACACGCCATCAAATACCTCCCACTCAAGCTTAAAGGACCAGCCCGGCATTGGCTTAACAGCTTGCTAGTGGAATCAATTGGTTGTTGGGAGGACCTGGAAGCCGCATTCCTCAACAATTTCCAGGGCAGTTATGTGCGACCACCAGACGCCGATGACCTAAGACACATAATTCGGCAGCCAGAGGAATCGGCCAGGCAATTTTGGACACGGTTCCTAACCAAGAAATATCAAATCGTCGACTGTCCGGCCGCAGAGGCCATAGCAGCCTTCAAGCATAACATCCGCGATGAGTGGCTTGCACGGCACCTAGGACAGGAAAAGCCGAAATCTATGGCAGCCCTCACGAGACTTATGACCCGCTTTTGCGCGGGAGAAGACAGTTGGCTAGCTCGCAGCAATAACATGACCAAGAGCCCTCATAATTCGGATACCAAGGACAGTAGTGGCAGGTCGCGTCGCAACAAGCAAAAGCGCCGCATCAACGGTGACAATGCTGAGGATATGGCAGTTAATGCCAGATTCAAAGGCTCTAAACCTGGTCAGCAAAAAAAGCCATTCAAAAGAAATACTCCGGGCCCGTCCAGTTTGGATCGAATACTCGACCACTCATGCCAAATACATGGCACCCCTGAAAAACCAGCCAATCACACCAACAAGGATTGTTGGGTGTTCAAGCAGACAGGCAAGTTAAATGCCGGAAGCAGAGACAAGGGGCTGCATAGTGATGACGAGGAGGAGCCCCGGCTGCCGAACAACAGTGTACAGAAAGGTTTTCCCCCACAAGTGCGGACGGTGAACATGATATACGCAACACACGTCCCCAAGAGGGAGCGGAAGCGTGTGCTAAGGGACGTATACACGATGGAGCCAGTCGCCCCAAAGTTCAACCCATGGTCTTCCTGCCCGATCACTTTCGATCAAAGGGACCACCCCACTAGCATCCGTCATGGTGGATTCACCGAATTGGTTCTAGACCCAATTATTGACGGATTTCACCTCACTAGAGTCCTTATGGACGGCGGCAGCAGCCTGAACCTGCTTTATCAGGATACAGTGCGGAAAATGGGCATCGGTCGCTCGAGGAGTAAACCCACCAGAACGACCTTTAAAGGCGTCATACCAGGTGTAGAAGCCAACTGTACAGGCTCAGTTACACTTGAAGTGGTCTTCGGATCTCCGGATAATTTCCGAAGCGAGGAGTTAATCTTCGACATACTCCCGTTCCATAGTGGCTATCACGCACTGCTCGGGCGAACCGCATTTGCCAAGTTCAATGCGGTGCCGCACTACGCATACCTCAAGCTCAAGATCCCAGGCCCTCGAGGCGTCATCACGGTCAATGGAAACACCCAACGCTCTCTCCGAACGGAGGAGCATACGGCGGCTATCGCAGCGGAAGTACAAAGCAGCCTCTCAAGGCAATTCTCCAGTCCGGCCATTAAACGTCAGGACACCGTCAAGCGCGCCCGGAGTAACCTACAACAAGACCGCCTGGCACATTCCGAGCAAGTGTAGAAATGCGGCCCCAACCCCAGCCCTTGCGAACTTGCGAAACAAGTGTTGCGCGTACATAACTACGCTCTGGAAATACCATGGGCACAGGGGGAGGGGCACCATCACGGCACATCCGAAACGCATCTTAAACCGCACTAGGGGCTGCCGATTTCTTAACTTTTTCTTATTTTCAGGACTCCATTCTTCGGAAGGCTTGTCCGGCAGCACAATTTCCGCACAAACGATACAACCAGGGAAGCAGAAAGCTACGCCGCACTACGGAACTCTAAGGTGGTCTCTATAACGAGAAGTATACCTGTTTCGCATAACATTCCGCAGCTCGCCCCTGGAAAGGACATATTTGATAGTCCCATCTTTTGCTTATCGCACTATTTGTATGGTTCTGCTTTGATCGCAGCTTTTTTAAATAAACAATGCATAGCTTCCGTCTATTATTGCATTACCTCTTTTTTACGAATATATGTTCATTAATGACATGTTGCACCCGTACACTTTGGTACGGCCAATACGCCAGGGGCTTAAGTACCCCACAACATGGTGTGAGAAGTCCGAACACTTTCACAAGTGCGGCACCCCGAACTTATAGCATTTTATGCATCGGCTCCGAATCATGTCTTGGGTCAATAGTTGGGTTTGCCCGGCTCCTATGTTTTGGTACCTTACGTTCCGTCATATCGGCTAAGGTAGCACTAGGAGAACTACTGCGATTGTGCCCCAGTTGAGCTGGGCTAAGCACCTCAGTAGAGAAAGCTAAAACTGACCGTCATGATGAGGCGAGAGCTGGTCGCTGTTCGAGAGGTTTTCGAGTCCCTAAAGACTTATGCCGCTTAGAGCGAGGAGTCGGCTTTGTCCGGCCTAGGCGTGGATAGTGCCCCGAACTCGGTCTTCCGAACACTAGGGGCTTCATCAAAATTTAAAATTATAGAATTCTATGGGTAAGTGAGAGTGTTCAAGCATTATAGTCTGATTGCCTTGTTCGTTGTGTTGAGGGCCTCCCTCGAAGGACCCAAGAATGGGAAAAGGAGCGCTCATGTTTATCCCGAACACCCCAGCACTCGTGCCATGGGGGCAGAAGCCGATGACTCGCCATCTCTCAAATTTGATAAACGGCCGCACAGAAGGTAATATTTTAAATTCAAAAAGCATTGGTTAGCGCACATGAACAAGTTTTCAGCGCACAGGACAAAACGAGCGAGTTCACGGAAAAATTACATTCATGGAACATTCATCCGCCACAAGGCGGGCACCCTTCAGAACGCCCTCATAATACATCTCGGGCTTGAGATGCTCCTTGCCCGGCGGTGGCCCGTCCTTCACAAGCTTCTTAGCATCTAGCTTGCCCAGTGCACCTTCGCACGGGCAAGCGCCCTACGGGCACCATCGATGCATACGGAGCGCTTGATGACTTCGAGCCTTGGACAGTCCTCCACCAGCCGCCTCACCAGCCCGAAGTAGCTCCCAGGCATGGCTTCTCTAGGCCACAGCCGGACTATGAGGCCCTTCATGGCCAGTTCGGTCACCTAATGGAGCTCGACCAGCTCTTTCAGCTGGACGTTTAAGGGCACCGGGTGTTCGGCCTCAACATACTGAGACTAGAACACCTTCTCCGTCAAGCTTCCCTCCTCGGCCCGGTAGAAGGCGGCGGCATCCGACACGCTACAGGGCAAGTCTGCGAATGCTCCTGGAGAGCTCCTGATTCGGGTAAGTGACAAGTAATTCACTTTTACGTGCTTGCTTTGCATAAAGAATGCCTTACCTGCCGCTATCTTTTTTATTGCCTCAACCTCCTGGAGGGCCTTCTGGGCTTCAGCCTTGGCAGACTTGGCATCTTCAATGGCCGCCGCGAGCTCAGCCTCTTGCGTCTTCGAGTCAAGCTCCAAACTCTCATGTTTTTTCATGAGAGCCTGGAGCTCTTGCCGCACCTCTCCAACCTGCGTCTCATGCTTCTCCCGCTTGGCGAGCTTCGTGGCCGCCCTCTTTTCGGCCTCGAACAACGCTTGCTTAAGGGTCGCCACCTCAGTTGTGGCCCCTACAATAGCCGCATTAATCCTGTCACTTTTTGCAATTGCACCTTTCACATATTTCAATAAGGTATTTCTTACCTTCCTTCTCCTTGAGCTGCTGCTTGGCTAGGCCGAGCTCTTGCTCAGACCGCTCGAGGTTCTGCTTCAGCGTATCCACCTCCGCAGTCAGTGCGACGGAGGCCAGCAGTGAAGCCTGCATACGCATATTGACTTGACCATGTTAGACTCCTGTGAATGTTATTAGATCCTCTATTGGGCTTTTCTTTCCGAACTCGGAACAGAGCATCAGGGGCTACTGTCTATGCAGTAATATTTTTACATATTTTTTACTTACCTCAAAGCCTGTTAGAAGACTGGCACAGGCTTCAGTCAGTCCACTCTTGGCGGACTGAATCTTCTGGATCACCGCACTCATAATAGTGCGGTGCTCCTCGTCGATGGAGGCGCCGTTAAGCGTCTCCAGCAAATTGTCCGGTGCCTCCGGTTGGACGGAGGTCACCGGCTCGGTAAGCTTGCTCCTCTTGGAAGGAGGCTGCCTACCGGAGTCCGGAACCGTTGAAGGTTCCGGCGCGGTGTCCGGCTCAAGGCCGGACTTGGAGCCCTTGGGGGTTCTATCCCCTTTACGCCTGGAGTCCGGGAGGTTGCCTTGCAGCGCCTCCAGGACCACCTCCTCCTAGCTTGGAACCTATTGGGACGCCACCTCGGCACCGTCCGTAGGGTGGGGGGAGGAAGCCGTCGAAAGCGAATTCACATCCAATGAATCCAGGGAGCCGCTCGATGACACGTTGAGCCCGGCCTTGGGCGGACTGCACAATCATGTTCGACGTAAGGAAAAACTGTGCAATGGGGGAATACTATGAATCACTCGGGTATCCGGATACTTACGATCTCGCCAGGGGCTTGGCCCTGTGCAGCCACTCCTCTTCGCCGTCGTCGGGGTTGGTGGAGTAGTCCGGAGGAGGGGTCTTCCTTCTCTTGGACCCTTCGGCCTCCCCGGTCGGGGTGGCCTTCCTTTTCTTCCCTCCCCACGCTGGAGGGGGAGATGTCTCTTCTTCCTCCTCTTCATCTTCATGGGAGGAGTGCGCCTTGGAGTCGTCGGATGATGAATCCAACACCTCCTAGCGCCGGGCACTCTTTCGAGTCCCCGTGGCCTTCTTCTTGGCCTTCTTCTCTGGCACCACGTAGAGTGCCGGAACCAGCAGCTTCACCAAGCGAGCGTCCGCTGGGCCTTCGGGCAAAGGGGCCGGACAGTTGATCTGTCCGGACGTCTTCTGCCAATCCTGTCAAAGGTAAGGGAGCTTAGATCCCGCATGGAGTCAAACTATAAAAAACTAATACCCTATAAAAGGTAAAAACAGCTTACCGCACGAGCATGACGCTGCATGCTAAATCCGCGATCCTCGGTGGCGGATGCGGGGGCCTCGGCGCCCTTGAAAAGCACCTTCCAGGCATCTTCATACATCGTGTCGAAGAGCCTGCTCAGAGTTCGGTGCCGTGCCTGGTTGAACTCCCACGGGTTGTAAGCCTGTTGTTGACACGGGAGGATCCGGTGGATGAGCATAAGCTGGACTACGTTGACAAGTTTGAGCTTCCTGTCCACCAGGGTTTGGACACATGTTTGAAGTCTGGTCAGCTCTCCTTTTTTACCCCACGACATGCCCGTCTCTTTCCAGGAGGCGAGCCGCGTAGGGGGTCCGGATCGGAATTTGGGGGCTGCGACCCATTCAGGGTCACGCGGCTCGGTGATGTAAAACCACCCCGACTGCCACCCCTTTAGAGATTCCACGAAGGAGAACTCGAACCATAGTACGTTGGGCATCTTGCCCACCATGGCGCCTCCGCACTCTTCTTGGGTGTCGCGCACCACCTTCGGCTAGTCTTGAGCCATAGGCCGAAATGGGGGCGGATGCGGAAGAAAGCCTCGCACACGACGATAAACTCCGAGATGTTGAGGACAAAGTTTGGGGCCAGATCGTGGAAATCTAGGCCATAGTAGAAAATGAGCCCCCGGACAAATGGGTGGAGAGGGAAGCCCAGTCCGCGGAGGAAATGCGGGAGGAACACCACCCTCTCATGGGGCCTAGGGGTGGGGATGAGCTGCCCCTCTTCGGGAAGCCGGTGCGCGATGTCGTTAGACAAGTATCCGGCCTTCCTCAGTCTTTTGATGTGTCCCTCCATGACGGAGGAGACCATCCACTTGCTCCTGCTTCGGACATGGCTGGAGAAGGTTGAGGTGGGGTGTGCGGACTTGGGCGCTGGAGCTCGAGTGCGCGGAAATGGATAGGCAAAGGAGGAAGAAGGCGTGGATGAAAAGGTGGATCCTTATCCCCTTATATGGGCAAACGCGACTATGCGCCCCCACCAGCCTGATAAAACTCGCTTATCTCCCAAGCACCATAGTCGATGGCGCGGTTGGGTTACCCACACCCGTATTGATGAGAATCCCGGAATAAGGGGACACGATCTCTGCTTTAACAAGACGTGCCAAGGAAACCGCCTCGCTAAACGCGCTGAGGTGGGATAGTAAAATGTTTCGAATAAAGACTTGGCCGTGGTGTGACGTCACGCTGCGGAATACGTCAGCAGATTAGATTTGTGTAAATATTATTCTCTCTATGGCAATATGTGGAAACTTATTTTGCAGAGCCGGACACTACCTTTGTGTTCAAAATCTTCTATGAAGTACTTGGAGGAGGAACCCGCCTTGTAATGCCGAAGACAATCTGCGCGCCGGACTCATCGTCATTGAAGCCTGGTTCAGGGGCTACTGAGGGAGTCCTGGATTAGGGGGTGTCCGGATAGCCGGACTATACCTTCAGCCGGACTCCTGGACTATGAAGATACAAGATTGATGACTTCGCCCCGTGTGCGGAAGGGACTTTCCTTGGCGTGGAAGGCAAGCTTGGCGATACGGATATGTAGATCTCCTACCATTGTAACCGACTCTGTGTAACCCTAGCCCTCTCCGGTGTCTATATAAACCGGAGAGTTTTAGTCCATAGGACGAACAACAATGATACCATAGGCTAGCTTCTAGGGTTTAGCCTCTCTGATCTTGTGGTAGATCTACTCTTGTACTACCCATATCATCAATATTAATCAAGCAGGATGTAGGGTTTTACCTCCATCAAGAGGGCCCGAACCTGGGTAAAACATCGTGTCCCTTGCCTCCTGTAACATTCGGCCTAGACACACAGTTTGGGACCCCCTACCCGAGATCTGCCGGTTTTAACACCGACAACGCCAACCCCACCGGAGTTCCTGCCGCCGCTGCTGTCATGTTTGCCGAGGTAGCCACCGGTTTTTTTAAACCGATCGGTTTTATTTCGAAACCTAGATTCTTTTTTTATTATATCGGTTCGGTTTTCCGTGGGTTTATTTATTTTGCGGACGTTCGTCCATATGTTTGTTTTGACAAACATCGTTCATCCGTTAGTCACAGGCAGCGAGCGTTCATTCGTTAGCCTGTTCGTTAGTTTTTCTTTTTCCATGGTTTTCCGCGACTATTTTCGATCGTGTTTTCCGCCATATTTTTCGTTTTAGTTTATCTTTTCGCTCGTTAGTCGGAATCAGGCGATTCAAGTGCCTAGATCTTTGTCTCGAAGCCCTCTTTTTGTCTAACCAACTTGAACAAGATTTTGGTACTCTAAAATTTGACTTTAGTCCAGATTAGTAATCGGATCTTGTTTCTTTCGCAGTTTGAGTTTCGTTGCTCCATTTGATTTGATTCTTTTTTGCAAACCGGAGTTCTTCAGTTGAACTTTCTGTTTAGATCTTATTATTTGAGTTTTACCCGTGCATCTTTGCTTGATTGCTTGTGTATGCCATTGTTTGTTTGTGATAGAGCACCCGGAGTGTGAAGCATGCTACTACGAGTCCCTAGGATTTGCAGATCGTCAGCAAGGCAAGTAACACTTTGATCATACCCCTTTATCACCCAGTTTTATGCATTAGTTTCAACCCTCACACTTTGCATGAGTAGGATCTCTTAACATGTGGGTCTGGGAAGTAGATGATGAGGTAGAACCTATTACCTATTTTATTATCAAACCCGTGGGAGTTACTTCTACGTTATGCTTATATTACCATGCTATGCTCGTAGACGTGGATTGAGTTTGAGTGTATTCCATGACAGATGTGAGTTGTTTATTAATGGTTCAACTTAAGGTGGCTACTTTAATACAGATCTGGGTGGATTGCTTGCGGGCACCTGGAGAATCCAGTGTTGTCCTAGGATATCCTGGAGTACCCACGTGATCATCCTACGGTCCGCCACCCAGGCTCAAAGGGATCATAACACTCTTCATGCTAAAAACTTCCGTGTGCACCAACAAGCCATTATGGGCTCTGGCATAGTTGAGTAAGTTGTGTGAGCTCTTGAAGAGGTGGACTAGTAGATATAGGGGATTGTAGGTGTACCGGTCCGCCCGGAGTAGAGAGCAAATGCTTCTAAAAGATTGTGTCTCGGTCATCCGCTTCTCAAACACCATGTAGTGCGAGAAATCCAACGGAGGAGATTGAGTCTTGTGGGGAAAAGTGCGCAAACTTCTACAGAGTGTACAAACTAATCATGGTTAGCCATGTCCCCAGTTATGGACATCTTGAGTATCTGGTTCATGGATTATCATATGGATCTCATCACTCTAAATTAATTTGTTGGGTTGATACTTACTTTTAATTGGGATTGAGTTGGAGGAACCTTCTCAATGTTGTTCAACTACCATGATAGTTAAATAAAATATATTCCTTTGTTGTATGGAAAAATTACTTTTTCGCAATACATTTTAACCATAGAGCCTCCACCAGCCATATATGCATGTAGTGATAGTTTTTATCTATTCATTACTATCCTGTGTTACAATGCCAGCATATTCCATATGCTAACCTGTTTTCGGGCTGCAACGTATCATGTTGCAGACTTTTAGACGAGGAGTAAGGTGCGATAGGTCGTTTGTCATGCACTCAGCTATGCCGTTGGAGTTGATGGACTCACTTTATCTTCCAAGCCTTTCGCTGTTATCATATTGGATGGCCCTAAGCCATATTTATTGTAATAAGTTCTCTCTTGAGACATTCAATGTAATAAGTGTGTGATTGCCACTATGTTATAAATACTTCGAGTACTCTGTGTGTCAGCATTACCGATCCAGGGATGACACTGAAGCACAGAGACTTGACCGTTTGAGGTCGAGTCACTACAAGATGGTATCAGAGCACACGCTGAATGTAGGACACGACCACTAAGAAAAGCCATAGGTCATTCTTCTCTACTTATTTCTGACTCCTCTCCACTTTCCACTCTTTAGGATGGCGGACTCGAGGAACAAGTTTGCACAACTGGATGAAGACACACCTTTTGGACGACACTTGAAGGAAGTCACTAGGTACCTAAACATCGGAATACCAAGCTTCACCGGGACCTATACTGCCACTTTACCAGAAGAGGAGCGTTGGATGATTCAAGTTCAAGTTCCAGGAAGGACGTTCACGCCAGTCACTAAACCCATAAGATTTTTCCTTTGATGCACCCACCTGGAGTCTAGGAAAGAGTATGGCATCCTACATTGCTATGGGACGCATCGGTGAAGTTTACCACAAGGAGCTTGAGGACACTATCTACCAGATATGTGAGCACCGAGATGAGCAACGGGAGATGATCAGCACCAGGAAGGACAGGTCCATTGCAGGATTCATCCAGGAATTAAACCACCACATCGTCGTCAGGAGAACCAGATGTGCGCAAGCATGATAGATTTGAAGAAGGCGATGATCAGGATCACAGAGCTAGAAGAAGAGCTTAAGTCTACACGCGATGGATATGAGGAGGAAATGATGATACTTGTGGAGAGGAATGACAACATGACCAGGAAGTTATGAGTTTTTATGGGAAACCCCGCGCCAGGACGAGAAGATGACAAACCTAAGGAGATTCATTCTGAAGACTACATCATCATCAACGACACCGACTCCGACCCTTATAGTAGTGATGGTGACTATGAAGACGAAGCTGGAGCGGATATCATGGAGTCTTACACCGATCAAAATTTCTAGTAGACCACCATACTATTAGTAGTACTCCCCCATGTAAATATTAGTAGTCCGAGCACTGTAACGATAGTTAGACCGATTGTATGCCCTTGCTTGATTGATTGAGTGATATGATATGATTGTGTTTGTCTCAAGTGCATATGGGTAGTGTTTTCTCATTAGACCTCATTCTATTCTAATCTCTTCCCTATAAACCCATTAGATGCCTCCGAGACGTGACCCCGGGTTTGCCTTCCCACCGGAGCTCACTCAGTTGATCCAGCAGCAGAATACATTGATGTAGTTGCTAGTTCAGAACCAAGGCAACAACAACAACAACAACCCTCCGCCACCACCACCAGTTGACAACTTAGCCCGCTTTCTGAGGTTGCAGCCGCCGGTGTTTTCTAGTAGCATCGAGCCAATAGTTGCTGATGATTGTCTACGTAGGACTGGAAGGGAGTTAACCATTGTCGGTTGCACAGATGCTGAGAAGGTGTGTTTTGCCGCACACCAATTGGATGGACCCGCAGCCGCATGGTGGGAGAATTACACAACCACTTTTCCTATAGCCAATGTCACTTGGGAGAAGTTTTAGCAAGCATTCCACATCGCCCATGTATCCACTGGAGCTATGAGCACGAAGAAGCATGAGTTTTGCAACTTACGCCAAGGGATCCATACTGTAGGCCAGTACACGGAGGAGTTTAGTAAGTTATCCCGCTATGCTCCAGATGATGTGGCCACAAATGCCGCAAAGCAGGAGAAGTTTATGGAAGGGCTGAATGATGAGATGAGTATGCAGTTAATGGTGGCTACATTTAACAACTACCATGAGTTGGTAGATAAAGCTCTCGTGATCGAAGGGAAGTAGCAGCACATAGAGAGCCACAAGAGGAAATATGGACAAGGTAAATACAATTCAGGAGCTAGCAAAAGCCTCGCTTTACCCCGAACTCAGGAGGGCTTACCTATAACCATGGAGGCCACACTCATAATGGAAGAAGTTCTCATAATCATAATGGCCCAAAGAATGGGAATGGGAATGGAGCAAGTAGCAATCAGAACCGCTCCAATCCAACCACACCCGTTAGGGGGTACCTAAGCCACGTTACTTGTTTCAAGTGCGGGAAGACTGGACACTATGCCACTGAGTGCCCTAAAGTGAAGAATGGAAATGGTAATGGGACCTCTGGGAAGAAGCCCAATCCATTTAACAAAGGACAAGTGAACCACGTGAACGTGGAGGAGGTTGAAGAGCAACCAGATGCAGTTATCGGTAAGTTTTTAGTTAAGTTGTTTACCGCAATCGTTCTTTTTGATACTGGTGCATCGCATTCATACATATCAAGGGGATTTGTGGATAAGTATAATTTTCCCACCAAAGTTCTTAAGACACCTATGCTAGTAACCTCACCCGGAGCTGAGTATATGGCAAGAAGTGGATGTTTTTAGATGCCATTAACCATAGGTAGTCATGTTTTCCCCTCTGACTTGATAATTTTGTAGTCGCAAGGATTGGATGTGATACTAGGAATGGATTGGCTGTCGATGTATGGAGGAAACATCGATTGCGCCAGTAAGTCAATTCTACTTACCACCCCGGAGGGAAAAAGGATCAAGTATGTATCAAGGAAAACCCAAGTAAATTCTCTCATGGGAATTGTTCAGGAGGAAGTGCTTGTTGTGAAGGATTACCCAGATGTATTTCCAGAGGAGTGACCAGGCATGCCGCCAGATCGAGACATAGAGTTTTTGATAGAGCTGTTGCGAGGCACCAGGGCTATATCAAAGAGACCATACCGGATGCCCGCAAATGATCTAGAGGAAATCAAGAAATAGATTAAGGAGTTATTGGAGAAAGGTTACATTCGACGAAGTTCATCACCATGGGGATCCCCAGTGCTATTGGTTGAGAAGAAGGATAATTCTCTGAGAATGGTTCTTGATTATCGGTCATTGAATGAATTGACAATCGAGAACAAGTACCCACTGCCGATGATCAATGATTTGTTTGACCAGCCACAATGAGCTAAAGAGTTTTTGAAGATCGACCTGCGATCAGGATATCACCAGCTGAAGATTCGAGAAAAGGATATACCTAAGATAGCTTTTACCACTAGGTATGGGCTATATGAGAACATGATGATGTCATTTGGATCGACTAATGCCCCTGCATATTTCATGAGTATGATGAATAAGGTGTTCATGGAGTTCTTGGATAAGTTTGTTGTGGTGTTCATAGATGATATCTTGGTATACTCAAAGGATGAAGAGGAACACAAGGAGCATTTGCGTTTAGTTCTCAAGGGCTCAGGGAACATTAGTTATATGCCTAGTTCAACAAATGTGTGTTTTGGTTGAAGGAAATTGGATATGTTATTATCAGGAGAAGGTATAGCAGTAGATCCTACCAAGGTTAAATCGGTCATAGAGTGGTTGGCCCTCACCTCCGTTGGAGAGATCCACAATTTTCTTAGACTCGCGGGATACTATCGGAGATTCATTGGAAATTTCTCTAAGATTGCGAAGCCTATGACGACGTTGTTGAAGAAGGACACTAAGTTCCATTGGACTGAAGAATGTGAAGCAAGTATCCAGGAGTTAAAGAAACGTTTGACTACGGCTCTAGTGCTGATTCTACCAGATATACGCAAGGATTTCCAAGTGTATTGCGACGCATCTCGCTTAGGACTTGGAGGAGTACTTATGCAAGACGGATGATTTGTTTCATATGCCTCTTGAAAACTTCGACCACATGACTTGAATTATGCCACGCATGATTTGGAGTTGGCAGTGGTAGTGCATGCGCTAAAAACCTGGAGACATTTTCTTATTGGGAACCATTGTGATGTGTACACGGATCATAAGAGTTTGAAGTACATTTTCACACAGAAGGAGTTGAACCTCAGGCAAAGGAGATGGTTGGAGCTTATAAAGTATTACGATATGAAATTGCACTATCATCCAGGCAAGGCCAATGTCGTAGCAGACGCTTTGAGCCGGAAGAGTTATGCCAATACCTTAGTAACAAGAGGTTTCCCAAGGGAGTTAGCAGAAGATTTCAGGGAGCTACGTTTAGAAATTGTTCCTAGAAGTTTTGTTACAACCATGGAAGTTCAGTCGACATTGTTGGGAAAGATTCGAGAAGCCCAGAAGGAGGACCAAGAAATTGTCGAGACAAAGGAGAAGATGAGTGAAGGCAAAAACAAAGGTTTTCGTGAGGATGAGCACGACACCTTGTGGTTCGAGGACCAGATATATGTTCCCAATAATGCAGAGATCAGGAAGTTAATACTACAGGAAGCTCATGACTCGCCATACTCAATACACCCCAGAAACAACAAGATGTATTTGGATCTGAAGGAGCGTTTCTGGTGGACTGGTATGAAGAAGGATATTGCTGAGCATGTAGCCGTATGTGATGTGTGTCAGAGAGTCAAGGCAGAACATCAGAAGCCTGCAGGATTATTGCAGCCTATGCCGATACCCGAATGGAAGTGGGATAAGCTTGGCATGGATTTTATCATCGGATTACCCAAGACCCGATCGGGATACGATTCTATCTGGGTAGTAGTGGAACACTTGACCAAAGTACCTCACTTTATTCCAGTGAAAACCACATATACAAGTGCGAAGTTGGCCAAGATATACATGACCAGGATCGTATGTCTGCACGGAGTCCCGAGGACCATCATATCAGATAGAGGAACGCAGTTTACTTCAAAGTTTTGGCACCAACTGCACCAGACTTTGGGAACCAGGCTGGAGTTCAGTATAGCTTTTCACCCGCAGACAGATGGACAGACCGAGAGAGTCAATCAGATTCTGGAGGACATGTTAAGAGCTTGTGCGCTAGACTACGGGTCTAGTTGGGATGATAATTTACCCTACGGGGAGTTGTCGTACAACAACAGCTACCAAGCCAGTTTGAAGATGGCACCATTTGAAGCCCTGTACGGAAGAAGATGCTGAACACCATTGATGTGGGATGATGTTGGAGACTGCCAGTTGTTTGGACCGGATTTGATTAAGGAGTCTGAAGAGAAGGTTAAGCTGATTCGAGACAGACTGAAGGTAGCTCAGTCCAGGCAGAAGAGTTATGCCGACTCAAAACGCAAGGAGGTAGCCTATGAAATCAGAGAGAGAGTATATCTATGAGTGTCACCTCTGCGAGGAGTTAAACGTTTTGGAGTTAAGGGAAAGTTAGCCCCGAGCTTTGTAGGACCATACCGAGTTTTGGAACGCATGGGAGAGGTTGCCGATAAGTTGGAATTACCCGAAGGACTGTCAGGAGTACATGATGTGTTTCACGTTTCCCAGTTGAAGAGGTGTCATGCCGAGATGGCCAATATTCCTCTGAGAGATACAGTGCCCCTCGAAGCAATTCAGTTAGACAGTGATTTGACATATGAGGAGAAACCAATCAGGATTCTCAAATTTGCCAGTCAAGTTACCCGCATCAAGGTTATCAAGTTTTGCGAAGTTTAGTTGAGCCACCATACCGAGGATGAAGCCACCTGGGAACGAGAGGATGATCTACGCAAGGAACACCCACATCTATTTTCTAGCCAACCCGAATCTCGAGGGGGAGATTCATCTTAAGGGGGGCAGGTTTGTAACATCCCAATTTTTCAATTTGGAATGTTATACATAGATCATTCATGTATATCAAATTTTCATTTGCATATTTTCTTTGCTATCCTCGAAATTCTACGCAACTCAAGGACCCATGGAGAGAGTTGGGGATTTCACCGTTTTCATATTTGAATTTTATCAAATATCGAAACGAGGATCGTTTGTTTTAGTTATTTTTCCCTCCGAAAATATTTCATATTAAAATATAAGAGAGGAGATAATATGACTTCTCCAAAATAAAGGAAATATGGGAGAAAAAATATTAAAAACAAATAAACATTTTTTGTCAGGACCCCGACTCAATGCCACATCGATCTAGCATGTAACACCTCATATCACTTTGCGGCCTCACGCACGGTATTCCCACGGGTGTCGCCTTACCTTAGCCCGGGACCGTTTGCGCCTTTTGGTACACGTATATGACAGTGTCGCTAGCATCCATATGATAAGGAGCCCGGGCTGACATGGCTAGTCGTAAACCCAAAGTGGCACAGACTTACAGGGATAGGCATCCATGACCCAACATCGAACGTGTCGGTCATCAGCGAGTGAATCCAGGCTGTAGCACTGGGCTAGCAGGACTCCGGTGAACCGGGCTGTAGTAGGCTAACAGGACTCCGGTATTCATCGCGTGACATTTCCCCGAAGGGACAGACACAGGAACAAAGAAGGACACATGCCGGCCAGCCTAAGTGTTCCGGAGCAGTAGCAAGCTACCATGGCTCGGTGGAAACACTAGGAGACATATCCCGGTAAGAGAGGCTACTAAAGATAAACAACTAGATGGTCAGATCCCACACATACCAAGCATTTCAATAACATACACACAATATGCTCGATATGTGCAAATACAACATGGCATCACAACATGACTCTACGACTCAAGTATTTATTCAATAGGCTTCGAGGAGCGAGATATTACAAACAGGGGTCTCACGACCCAACATTCAGAGCATACAAATCAAAACACAAGCGGAAGCTATCATGTCTGAGTACAGACATCTATAAATGAAAAAGGCTGAGAAGCCTGACTATCTACCAAATCCTGCCGGGGGCACAAGATCGTAGCTGAGGTAACAAGCTAAACGTCGAAGTCCATGCGAAACTACTAGTGAGACCGAAGTCTTTCTGCAAAACATAAAATAGGCAAACGTGAGTACAAATGTACCCAGCAAAACTTACATCAGAACTAACTACATATGCATCATTATCAACAAAGGGGATGGTGGGGTTTAACTGCAGCAAGCCAGCTTTGACTCGGTGGCTATCCTAAACTACGACTGCAAGTAACTCTTTTGAGGTGGCGCACACGAGTCCACATATTCACCATATCAATACACCACTATGGATCTGCTCCCGTCTCCCTACGAGAACGCCATCCATAGCACTCACGCTTATCTTGCGCATTTTAAAGTATCCACTTTCACTTATCTATGAACTGATATAAGCAACCCAGAAGTCCTTTACCGCGGACACGGCTATCCGAATAGATGATGTTAACCCTACAGGGGTGTACTTCTTCATACATGTTTCCACCACTTAGCGTCTGCACACGACATGTGCTCGGCAGACTTCAAGCGAAAGCCGACGTGGGTGTAGACCACGACCTACCTAAACACTCAAGTCTCTAGTCCAGGTTTATCGCCTATTCGGGTTCCATCCATGAGGAGATCCGGCCGGAGTTTCGCTCACAGCCCCAAACAATGTGAACAGGGTTCCGTGACACCAAACGGGCGCCTGGTATACCCGGCCACGTGCCTACCGCATCACAGCCCACCCCTACGGTCAGCGCTGTCCACGGCCTCCAGCATACTACAAACACCAGAAACTACTTGCAACTCCTGGACAGAGGACAAGGGTGATTAAGAAGTCGAGCGGGGTCATATTTCAGGGCCCAATGTATGGTAGTAGCTGAGTCATGGATCACAAACACAGAACTCAGTTCCTAAGGACGGCTTCAATGAGACAACCCACCATGTACTCCTACATGGCCTCTCACCGCTACCTTTACCAAATCGTGTTCACACACTTAGCTCTCAATGGTAGGACATGTTCACACACCTCTGATCCATTCCCGATGAATCAGACCCGACACAACTCTAAGCAGTAGCAGGCATGACAAACAAGCAAGAACGAGTAGGCACACAGGGCTCAAACAACTCCTACTCATGCTAGTGGGTTTCATCTATTTACTGTGGCAATGACAGGTCATGCAAAGGATAAAGGGGTTCAACTACCGCAACAAGTAACAGATGAATCGTTGTTGTCCTAATGCAGTAAAAGAGAGCAGGAGCGAGAGAGTGGGTTTGTATCGGAATGAACAAGGGGGTTTTGCTTGCCTGGCACTTCTGAAGATAACATTGAGTCTTCATCAGTGTCAACGATCACATCGTCGGTACAACGTCTACCGAGGGAGAACAACACCGGCAAACACAGAAGAAACACGATCAATGCAATGCACAATATGATACATGCTATGACATGGCAATATGAATGTGTTTTGGGCTAATGCATCTAGCAACAGATTAAATGAAGTTGGTTTGAATACAAGATTCAAATTTAAACTCCATATGTGATTATTCAAATGCCATTTAATTGATTTGTGCAAACAGCAGCTATAAGTTGTTCTAACATGCATGAAAATGGTACAGATGGATTCCTTGGATTTTTCTGATAATTTTTCATATATAAATTATTTAATTTGGAGTTACGGTTGAATTTCTATGAATTTTAGAAGTTTTAGGCATTTTCTGGAATTTCCTGAATATTTAGAATTAAAATAATTCCAGAAAATGATTTATGGCGTCAGCACCACGTCACTGTGACGTCAGCAGAGTCAACTGGGCTGGTCCGGTCAAACCTGACGTGTGGGGGCCACACGTCAGTGACACAGGACCTAATCCCGGTCAAACCCAGCGCTGACTGGGGTTTGACCAGGGGTGGGGCCCACAGTCAGTGGCCTAGGGGGTTGGTTAGTGCGTCATTAGCGGCTAATGACAGCGCCACGTCACTGGCCACCGGAGTTCGGCCGGCGGCGACCCGAAACGCGGCGGAAGTTCACCGGGGTTGCGCTACGGGCGGCGGCTGGACGCGCGAAGGCCACCAGAAGGTAGCCCGTACACGGCCGCACCTAGCTGGCTGCACGAGGGGCCGCGGGGTGGCCGGAGACGACGGCGGCGAGCACTTCCGCGGTGGCCGGAGTTCGGGCGCGAACGGTGGCAAAGCTACGGCGCACTAGAGGAGAAAACGAGGAGGGCTACGTGCTCCTGGGGGTTCACCGAGCACGGTGACGTGCTCAGGCGCGGGCTGCGGTGGCCCTGGCCATGGCGGCGCCATGGCCGGCGGCGATGGGGTTTCGGTCTTGGTGGATAACCTAGCTACGGCGCGCGAACGACGAAACAGAGAGGGGGAAACGGACGGAGAGCTCACGTAGACCCTGTAGAGGTGGACGGCGAGCTTGAGGGAGGCCGGACGGGGACGGATTTGACGGCGGCGATCCGCGGTGGCCTAGGAGGGGAACGGCGAAGCTGGCCCCATCCAGGGCTTCCGGCGCCTTCCGTCTTGGTGAGGAGGAAGAGGGAGGACCGGCGGAGCTTTGGGAGGCGTCGGGGAGGCGAGGCGGTGGTTGTGGCCGCGGCGAACGGCGTCGGTGGCGACGGGGCTCCGCTCGGTGGAAGAGAGAGGGAGCCAGAGAAGGGGGGGGGAGAAGGCACGGGGAGAGTGCGAGGCCTGGGAGGGTGCGTGGCGTCGCGGACGGGGTCCAGGGCGACGAGAGGAAGCAGGAGGTGGCCAGGGGAAGCAGGAGGTGGCCGAGGCCTCTCGGGCGCGCGCCACACCTCGCCTCTGCCTACTGGCAGAGGAAGACGACAGGGGGGGAAGTGGAGATGGGCTAGGCCGTGCTGGGCCAGGTAAGTGGCGCTAGGTAACTTCCTTCTCTCTCTCTTTTATTTCTGTTCTGTTTTATTTTGTTAAATTTGTTTTGCCACTGTTTGAATTTTAAAATAATTCAAACAATGCCAGTAACTCCTCTGAATATTTTTATGTTGCTTGATGGACTTTTCCAAAAGCACATAAAATGTTTCAGGGTATTTGGAAATATATTCTATACAAGTTATGAATATAATTCCAAATGCAAATAAAATAATGATTTAAATTCAGTGCCCAAAATATTCCTCAAAATGCTCATTATTTTTGGTTTGGTGCAAAAACCTTTGCCAAATATAACCAACATTATTAAGGCCATTTTGGAAACACTGAATGCAATTTCCAGGGTTCTTTTGCCCTGCTTTTAATTAAAGTTTTGAGGCTTCAACAATCCTCAATTCATGTTTCAGAAATTTAAATATGATGCCTGGATGAAGATGCAACTATTTACAAACAATATTCTAGGGCTGTGACAACTCACCCCCACTAAACAAGAATCTCGACCCGAGATTCAAGTGTAGGGTAAGGTGAAGGGGAAACGCAAACTAGTATAATCTTCACGATCCAGTTGCACTCCAATTGAACGTTGATTCGTTCACCATTATTGTCTCGAAGTCTTGCTCTGAGAACTCCAACTAACATGACAACGAGAGGAAAGGAAAGACCCTAAAAGGATGGTTCTTCTCAAAGGTCGAACAACTCAGGATTAACTCACGAAATGAGACATAGCAACATCTCTCGAGCTGAGAGGCGAAGCAGACATCCATAGGAATGGAGTGAAGCAGATGACGAAGGTCCACTAGGTAGACAACAATTTCACACTTAAGAAGGTGGTAATCGATTGTCAACATAGCGAGGAGTTGAGTTGCCATGATACCACAACGAGGCATCTTAGGGATGGTGACTCGTAGATATATCCCCTTAAGTGGCAAGAAGAATTACCTTTGATTCAGAGATCATTGAAACTCTTTAAACCAGCCTAAGGCAATTCTCGAGCGATCGTTTGGAGGGGGTCGGTAGAATGGCATACTCGGACTTGGATGATGTGGATTACCTTGTTGAAGACAACGTAATGGATGAATTTGCTTGCCACCGGAAATGAAAGAGACCCATGGTAGAATGGCACATTGGCGGTGCAAGCTAGGAACAAAATGCAAATGCTGGGAATGATTCTAGTAACTGGGGAGAGGCTCAACAATAGAGAGTTATTCCACTATTGGAATGGTTATAGCATAACCGAGGAAACTGAGAGCGCTATACAGTTAATGCCGATGATCAAACCTAGCACTTGCGCGTGCTCTCAAGAACTTGAGCAATTCCATAATCATCAAGGTTTTACCAACATCCGTGTCAAGGGTCCGGTAACACAACTTACTACCATGATGAAGGGTGATGGAGGATGCAGATGCAAGGAAGATAACACCTTCTCAGATTTCACCCTTGGCGGGGCCAAGGAAATAAAATCTGGATGATCGACCGAGAGACATTTAGCACTCCGCTTCTAATGTTCTCCTTGATGTGCTAGTGTAACCCATTCATAGATATGGTTTGATATCTAGAACATCAAGTAAAAAGGTCGGACTTCGGGATCTCAGAAATCCATAGGGGCAACTAGGGAGTAAATCCTACGAAATCCCTATGGGGGGGGGTGGCCAACTTCATCAATCAAGATATTATAATAACAGGTCTTCCGGCTGGGTGTGTTGGCCACGACATCCACTTTACCGGTTATCGCGCGACCAATATTATAATTCTTGGGAAATATTCCAACCATCATATCTGCCTGAGATTCAGATCTGGTTGGTGTCAGGATATTCCAGACTCATCGAGTCCAGAAAAAAAATGGAAGTTTGCAACACGAATCGACGAGATGACGTTGCGAGATTCTCGGGGAATGAACTACGATAGCAAGCTCCAAAACATGATCTGGTTCTGCTACAAACATGTGAACACGTTGTCCGAGACAAGCATGCCCACATGGTAGTCTTACAATAAAACACTACCGAGTTCTGGTTGGGAACCATCGGCGAGGATATCGAAGTTCTTTCATAAGTCCGGATTAGCTCTTATGAAGATACTCCTTCTCCTTGAACAAATCAGTCAGTGGCTTGGTGTGCTAGGATACACATATGGAATGAAGGTTGCAAGTCTCCAGACCACAGAATACTTCGCACATGTGCATGACTGACTTGCGATGATTCCAGAGGAAGCAACATTGACTTTCTCGAGTCCACGGCGGCAACTTGCATCAAATGCACATGAACTAGAGGAAGTCACTTCTTACATCCGAACATATGCTTCATGAGCTAGCATGAACAAATGCTTTCAAAAGTTTCCAACACTAGCTTAATGTTCAACAAAATTATGGGGAAGACAAGGATGTTGTCAATGGGCACAACAACAATTCATCTGGGTTTCCTTTTAAAAGGAATTCCATAGTTAAGTGAACAAGTGATAGCATTGGTCAAACCCAAAAGATATAATGGTGTATGCTCGAGCGATCAACCACGAGTAAGACAACATTACGAATATCGTTGGTTCTGGTCTGATTGGATGATAGCCCATACTCCAATCAAAGGTTGGATAAAAATGATAGGTTCATTAACTGATCACAGGGACCAATCGATGAAGATATCATCTTTCTTCAACACACACTACACAAGGATATCCCTTTGGAACGAACTAAGTCAGGCAAGCTTTTATCTTCCAACTCTCCAAGTTGTTGTCTAGCTTAACCAACTAGCTCAGGGATATCTAACACCGATTCTTGGAGAGAAGGTGGTTCACAAGATACCAACTTGATCACGAGCTCAACATAAAAGTCAGGGGACAACCTGGTAATACTTCCGAGAAGATATTCGGAAAATCACGAACCATCGATATGTTACTAAGATCGAGGACAATCCTGCTTTTCAGGGCAAGACGATATGATCAATAGGGCAAGGATTTGAAATAATCCTAACTCATAGATCAAGGAGTGAACCAGGAGAATGGACTAGGTAGCACGATCAATCTTAGAATGATGATTCACTAACCAACATGCTAAGAATGAAATTATTGTCCTTTAACTACCAAACAACGGAGTTGCTAGCAGTATTGATTTCACACATCACGACTCACTTGTCGACATTCCGGTTGCATCAACACGAAGACCGAGGAATGACTAATGATGGTGAGAAGTATCACTGTGTCAAGAGTTCATAGGATGGTGTGCAATTCCTATAACAATCCCGATATAAAGATGGTAATACTTCAGGGTAGAACAGAATCAAAAGCTGGGCTGGCATTTGATCTGCGGAATACAACTACTTTGACCCAATCCTAGATATGGATGAGGTACTGGAGTTTGTTTCTCCAAGTCATTCAGGACAGAATGGCTTGACGGACCACAAGAGTAATAGGTATCGATGAACGATTGCACGCATACTCTTGACTATCAATTGATAGACGAAGGTAAGTAGACAGCTAAAGAGGGACAACTCAAAGGAACATATAACTTTCTGAGTTGTGGATGCATAGATTAGTATGTCGAACCAAGTTCAACAAGTTTCTTCCGAATAACCCATGCAAAAAGTAGAACTGGCAGGGTCACAATATATAATGGAGAACTCATCGAGAGCACTCTTGTTGTCATCTTTTGGTTCAGAAGAACTTCTGCCAAGAATGATTCATGGTAATTGGAAGAAGGATGTACCATGAACCTCGAGGACTATCGCAAAGGTTACTATTATCCTAAAGGAACTAGCAACACTATCAACATGATGTAAGTAGGATGAATCTCGGGTTCAAAACCCAGGAATAGAATACCTACTCCTAAGTAGCATCACGGAATGCTTTCGGGAATAAAGGCCAGAATCATCACACTAGGACACAAATCATGGCTAGACCACTAGATGATCCCCTGAGACACCTAGGGTCATAATAATTATTCCAACATAAAGGTCGAGGCAGTAGAATACCTCAACTCAACAATTAGTGTGATTGAGCTGGCATAAAGGAGCATCGAAACCAGAGGGAAAGGATTTTGCAAATGCATCAGACTATTTAGAAACCTGGAATGACTCGGACAGCATAACGACTGTAAATGCTCAGAAGAGATTTGAGACATTCACAAAAATGGTGGCATAACCACTCAGAAGCACAATATCAAGGTTTCGAGATCAACAATTAACATACGAAATTGTAGAAACTGAACTCAAGCTTAAATCCAACAATCTTATAAGTCTACGGATTAGTAACGCGTGATCCTGATAGAAAGAAGAGATAGCCTAGCTCTTAATCCCCGTAGGAAAGATAAGATGACTCAGATCAGAAGGCATGAGGTATAAGGAGTAAAAAGAGCCTTACGTTCCATCCCACAATCAATTCCCTTATATAACTAAAGAATTTCTAGACTCAACTTCGACCAGTTTGGCTTGGTAATCCTACAGGCAGTCAAGCTCTGATACCAACGCTGTCAGGACCCCGACTCAATGCCAAATCGATCTAGCATGTAACACCTCATATCACTTTGCGGCCTCACGCACGGTATTCCTACGGGTGTCGCCTTACCTTAGCCCGGGACCGTTTGCGCCTTTTGGCACACGTATATGACAGTGTCGCTAGCATCCATATGATAAGGAGCCCGGGCTGACATGGCTAGTCGTAAACCCAAAGTGGCACAGACTTACAGGGACAGGCATCCATGACCCAGCATCGAACGTGTCGGTCATCAGCGAGTGAATCCAGGCTGTAGCACTGGGCTAGCAGGACTCCGGTGAACCGGGCTGTAGCAGGCTAACAGGACTCCGGTATTCATCGCATGACATTTCCCCGAAGGGACAGACACAGGAACGAAGAAGGACACATGCCGGCCAGCCTAAGTGTTCCGGAGCAGTAGCAAGCTACCATGGCTCGGTGGAAACACTAGGAGACATTTCCCGGTAAGAGAGGCTACTAAAGATAAACAACTAGATGGTCAGATCCCACACATACCAAGCATTTCAATAACATACACACAATATGCTCGATATGTGCAAATACAACATGGCATCACAACATGACTCTACGACTCAAGTGTTTATTCAATAGGCTCCGAGGAGTGAGATATTACAAACAGGGGTCTCACGACCCAACATTCAGAGCATACAAATCAAAACACAAGCGGAAGCTATCATGTCTGAGTACAGACATCTATAAGTGAAAAAGGCTGAGAAGCCTGACTATCTACCAAATCCTGCCGGGGGCACAAGATCGTAGCTAAGGTAACAAGCTAAACGTCGAAGTCCACGCGAAACTACTAGTGAGACCGAAGTCTCTCTGCAAAACATAAAATAGGCAAACGTGAGTACAAATGTACCCAGCAAGACTTACATCAGAACTAACTACATATGCATCATTATCAACAAAGGGGATGGTGGGGTTTAACTGCAGCAAGCCAGCTTTGACTCGGTGGCTATCCTAAACTACGACTGCAAGTAACTCTTTTGAGGTGGCGCACACGAGTCCACATATTCACCATATCAATACACCACTATGGATCCGCTCCCGTCTCCCTACGAGAACGCCATCCATAGCACTCACGCTTATCTTGCGCATTTTAAAGTATCCACTTTCACTTGTCTATGAACTGATATAAGCAACCCAGAAGTCCTTTACCGCGGACACGGCTATCCGAATAGATGATGTTAACCCTGCAGGGGTGTACTTCTTCATACATGTTTCCACAACTTAGCGTCTGCACACGACATGTGCTCGGCACACTTCAAGCGAAAGCCGACATGGGTGTAGACACGACCTACCTAAACACTCAAGTCTCTAGTCCAGGTTTATCGCCTATTCGGGTTCCATCCATGAGGAGATCCGGCCGGAGTTTCGCTCACAGCCCCAAACGATGTGAACAGGGTTCCGTGACACCAAACGGGCGCCCGGTATACCCGGCCACATGCCTACCGCATCACAGCCCACCCCTACGGTCAGCGCTGTCCACGGCCTCCAGCATACTACAAACACCAGAAACTACTTGCAAATCCTGGACAGAGGACAAGGGTGATTAAGAAGTCGAGCGGGGTCATATTTCAGGGCCCAATGTATGGTAGTAGCTGAGTCATGGATCACAAACACAGAACTTAGTTCCTAAGGACGGCTTCAATGAGACAACCCATCATGTACTCCTACATGGCCTCTCACCGCTACCTTTACCAAATCGTGTTCACACACTTAGCTCTCAATGGTAGGACATGTTCACACACCTCTGATCCATTCCCGATGAATCAGACCTGACACAACTCTAAGCAGTAGCAGGCATGACAAACAAGCAAGAACGAGTAGGCACAACAGGGCTCAAACAACTCCTACTCATGCTAGTGGGTTTCATCTATTTACTGTGGCAATGACAGGTCATGCAAAGGATAAAGGGGTTCAACTACCGCAACAAGTAATAGATGAATCGTTGTTGTCCTAATGCAGTAAAAGAGAGCAGGAGCGAGAGAGTGGGTTTGTATCGGAATGAACAAGGGGTTTTGCTTGCCTGGCACTTCTAAAGATAACATTGAGTCTTCATCAGTGTCAACGATCACATCGTCGGTACAACGTCTACCGAGGGAGAACAACACCGGCAAACACAGAAGAAACACGATCAATGCAATGCACAATATGATGCATGCTATGACATGGCAATATGAATGTGTTTTGGGCTAATGCATCTAGCAACAGATTAAATGAAGTTGGTTTGAATACAAGATTCAAATTTAAACTCCATATGTGATTATTCAAATGCCATTTAATTGATTTGTGCAAACAGCAGCTATAAGTTGTTCTAACATGCATGAAAATGGTACAGATGGATTCCTTGAATTTTTCTGATAATTTTTCATATATAAATTATTTAATTTGGAGTTACGGTTGAATTTCTATGAATTTTAGAAGTTTTAGGCATTTTCTGGAATTTCCTGAATATTTAGAATTAAAATAATTCCAGAAAATGATTTATGGCGTCAGCACCACGTCACTGTGACGTCAGCAGAGTCAACTGGGCTGGTCCGGTCAAACCTGACGTGTGGGGGCCACATGTCAGTGACACAGGACCTAATCCCGGTCAAACCCAGCGCTGACTGGGGTTTGAACAGGGGTGGGGCCCACAGTCAGTGGCCTAGGCGGTTGGTTAGTGCGTCATTAGTGGCTAATGACAGCGCCACGTCACTAGCCACCGGAGTTCGGCCGGCGGCGACCCGAAACGCGGTGGAAGTTCACCGGGGTTGCGCTACGGGCGGCGGCTGGACACGCGAAGGCCACCAGAAGGTAGCCCGTACACGGCCGCACCTAGCTGGCTGCACGAGGGGCCGCGGGGTGGCCAGAGATGACGGCGGCGAGCACTTCCGCGGTGGCCGGAGTTCGGGCGCGAACGGTGGCGAAGCTACGGCGCACTAGAGGAGAAAACGAGGAGGGCTACGTGCTCCTGGGGGTTCACCGAGCACGGTGACGTGCTCAGGCGCGGGCTGCGGTAGCCCTGGCCACGGCGGCGCCATGGCCGGCAGCGATGGGGTTTCGGTCTTGGTGGATAACCTAGCTACGGGGCGCGAACGACGAAACAGAGAGGGGGAAACGGACGGAGAGCTCACGTAGACCCTGTAGAGGTGGACGGCGAGCTTGAGGGAGGCCGGACGGGGACGGTTTTGACGGCGGCGATCCGCGGTGGCCGAGGAGGGGAACGGCGAAGCTGGCCCCATCCAGGGCTTCCGGCGCCTTCCGTCTTGGTGAGGAGGAAGAGGGAGGACCGGCGGAGCTTTGGGAGGCGTCGGGGAGGCGAGGCGGTGGTTGTGGCCGCGGCGAACGGCGTCGGTGGCGACGGGGCTCCGCTCGGTGGAAGAGAGAGGGAGCCAGAGAAGGGGGGGGGAGAAGGCACGGGGAGAGTGCGAGGCCTGGGAGGGTGCGTGGCATCACGGACGGGGTCCAGGGCGACGAGAGGAAGCAGGAGGTGGCCAGGGGAAGCAGGAGGTGGCCGAGGCCTCTCGGGCGCGCGCCACACCTCGCCTCTGCCTACTGGCAGAGGAAGACGACAGGGGGGGAAGTGGAGATGGGCTGGGCCGTGCTGGGCCCGGTAAGTGGCGCCAGGTAACTTCCTTCTCTCTCTCTCTTTTATTTCTGTTCTGTTTTATTTTGTTAAATTTGTTTTGCCACTGTTTGAATTTTAAAATAATTCAAACAATGCCAGTAACTCCTCTGAATATTTTTATGTTGCTTGATGGACTTTTCCAAAAGCACATAAAATGTTTCAGGGTATTTGGAAATATATTCTATACAAGTTATGAATATAATTCCAAATGCAAATAAAATAATGATTTAAATTCAATGCCCAAAATATTCCTCAAAATGCTCATTATTTTTGGTTTGGTGCAAAAACCTTTGCCAAATATAACCAACATTATTAAGGCCATTTTGGAAACACTGAATGCAATTTCCAGGGTTCTTTTGCCCTGATTTTAATTAAACTTTTGAGGCTTCAACAATCCTCAATTCATGTTTCAGAAATTTAAATATGATGCCTGGATGAAGATGCAACTATTTACAAACAATATTCTAGGGCTGTTACATTTTTATTTGGCTTTAATGCTATTTTATTTGAATTAGGAAAAATATGCGTTTTCCAAAATTGCATAAGAGTCCTAAATAAATGTTCACCTTGTCCAGCATATTTTTAGAGGACGGAGAAATTTTATTTTGGAATATTTGGAGTCCGTTCAGTATTTATTTTCTTTGTTTTTTGCGATATGTTTAAAAAAAGGAAACCGACCTACTGGGCCGTGTCCGCCTGGGACATCGACCCGGTCGGCCACTTATAAGCCGCGGCCCGACAGCCCCCCCAAACCCTACCCGTCCATAGTCCCTCACCCCAGCCGCCGCTGCCCGCGCTAGCGCCACCGTCACCCGCTGTCGCCTCTGCCGCCTCGCCGCGCCGCCGACCCCGCCGGAGTCGCCGCCGACCCAGCCGGAGTTGCCGCCGGTTTTTTTAAACCGTTCAGTTTTATTTTTAAACCTAGATTCATTTTTATTAGATTGGTTCGGTTTTCCATCCGTTTATTTATTTTGCGGACGTTCGTCCATACGTTCGTTTTAACGAACGCCGTTCATCCGTTAGTAACAGACAGCAAACCTTCATTCGTTAGCCTTTTCGTTAGTTTTTCTTTTTCCAGAGTTTTCCGCGATTAGTTTCAATCACGATTTCCGCCATGTTTCTCGTTTTAGTTTATCTTATCACTCGTTAGTCAGAATCAGGCGATTCAAGCGCCTGGATCTTCATCTCGAAGCCCTATTTCTGTTTAACCAACTTGAACAAGATTTTGGTACTGTAAAATTTGAATTAGTCTAGATTAGTAATTGGATCTTGTTTCTTTCGCAGTTTGAGTTTCATTGCTCCGTTTGATTTGATTCTTTTTGCAAACTAGAGTTCTTTAGTCGAACTTTCTGGTTAGATCTTCTTATTTGAGTTTTACTCGTGCATCTTTGCTTGATTGCCTATGTATGCTATTGTTTGTTTGTGATAGAACACCCGAAGTGTGAAGCGTGCTACTACGAGTCCCTAGCATTTGCAGATCGTCAGCAAGGCAAGTAACACTTTGATCATACCCCTTTATCACCCAGTTTTATGCATTAGTTTCAACCCTCACACTTTGCATGAGTAGGATCTCTTAACATGTGGGTCTAGGAAGTAGATGATGAGGTAGAACCTATTACCTGTTTTATTATCAAACCCCTGGGAGTTACTTCTACATTATGCTTATATTGCAATGCTATGTTCGTAGACGTGGATTTGGTTTGAGTGTATTCCATGACAGATGTGAGTTGTTAATTAATGGTTCAACTTAAGGTGGCTACTTTAATACACATCTGGGTGGATTGCTTGTGGGTACATGAGAATCCAGTGTTGTCCTAGGATATCCCGGAGTACCAATGTGATCATCCTACGTTCTGCCACCCAGGCTCAAAGGGATCAAAAGACTATTCATGCTAGAAACTTCCGTGTGCAACCACAAGCCATGATGGGCTCTGGCATAGTTGAGTAAGTTGTGTGAGATCTTGAAGAGGTGGACTAGCAGATGTAGGGGATTGTAGGTGTACCGGTCCGCCCGGAGTAGAGAGCAAATGCTTCTAAAAGATTGTGTCTAGGTCATCCGCTTCTCAAACACCATGTAGTGCGAGGAATCCAACGGAGGAGATTGAGTCTTGTGGGGAAAAGTGCGCAAACGTCTGCAAATTGTACAAACTAATCATGGTTAGCCGTGTCCCTGGTTATGGACATCTTGAGTATGTGGTTCGTGGATTACCATATGGATCTCATCACTCTAAATTAATTTTTTGCATTGATAATTACTTTTAATTGGGATTGAGTTGGAGGAACCTTCTCAATGTTGTTCAACTACCATGATAGTTAAATAAAATATATTCCTTTGTGGTAGGAAAAAATTATCTTTTCGCCAAAAATTTGAACCATAGAGCCTCCATGTCGGTGTCAAAACCGGCGGATCTCGGGTAGGGGGTCCTAAACTGTGCGTCTAAGGCGGATGGTAATAGGAGGCAGGGGACACAATGTTTTACCCAGGTTCAGGCCCTCTTGATGGAGGTAAAACCGTACGTCCTGCTCGATTTATTCTTGATGATATGGGTATTACAAGAGTTGATCTACCACGAGATCGGAAAGGCTAAACCCTAGAAGCTAGCCTATGGTACGATTGTATGTTGTCCTACGGACTAAAACCCTCTGGTTTATATAGGTACTGGAGGGGCTAGGGTTACACAAGGTCGGCTACAAAGGAGGAGATATACATATCCATATTGCCTAGATTGCCTTCCACGCCAAGTAGAGTCCCATTCGGACACGAGACGAAGTCTTCAATCTTGTATCTTCATAGTCTAACAGTCCGGCCAAAGGATATAGTCCGGCTGTCCGGAGACCCCCTAATCCAGGACTCCCTCAGTAGCCCCTGAAGCAGGCTTCAATGACGATGAGTCCGGCACGCAATATTGTTTTCGGCATTGCAAGGCGGGTTTCTCCTCCGAATACACCACGGAAAAATTTGAATACAAGGATAGTGTCCAACACTGCAAAATAAGTTCCACATTCCACCGTAGAGAGAATAATATTTCCACAAATCTAATCTGCTGACTTGTTTTGGCAACATGATGTTATGCCATGGCCAAGTGATTATTTGAACCGTTTCCTTTAACTAGCCCCGCACATAACGCGAGGCAGTTTTTTGACGCATCTTGTCAAAGCAGAGACCGTGTCCCCCTTATTACGGGATTCTCATCAATACGGGCATGGGTAACACAACCGCGCCATCGATTACGGCGCTTGGGGGATAAGCGAGTTTTACCAGGCTAGTGAGGGCGCATAGTTTCGGCTGCCCTTATAAAGGGACAAGGTTTAACCTTTTTCTACCCACGCCTTCTTCCTCCTTGCTCATCCACTCTTGCGCACTCGAGCACCAACGCCCAAGCCCACATCCTTCCCCTCAACCTTCTACAATCATGTCCGGAGCGGGAGGCAAATGGATGGCTTCCTCCGTTACAGAGGGACACATCAAGAAGCTGCGCGGAGCTGGATACTTGGCCGCGAATATCGCGCATCGGCTGCCCGCTGCGGGGCAGATCGTTCCTACCCCTGAACCTCACGAGAGGGTAGTCTTCCTCAACCACATCCTCCGCGGACTGGGGTTTCCCCTCCATCCATTCGTCTGTGTACTCATGTTCTACTATGGGCTGGACTTCCATGATCTGGCCCCGAACTTCGTCCTCAACATTTTGGCGTTCATCGTCGTGTGTGAGGCTTTCCTCCGCATCCGGCCCCACTTCGGCCTGTGGTTAAAGACCTTCAATATCAAGCCGAAGGGGGTGGGAGGCCAACAAGCATAATGCGGCGGAGCCATGGCGGGCAAGATGCCCAATGTTATATGGCTTGAAGGCTCCTTCGTGGAGACCATAAAGGGGTGGCCATCGGCGTGGTTCTACATCACCGAGCCGCGTGACGCCAAATGGGTGGCTTCCCCCAAGTTTTGATCCGGAATCCCCACGCGGCTCACCTCCTGGAAAGAGAAGCGCCTGTCCTAGGGTTCATCGGTAGAGCTGGACGGACTCCAGAAATGTATCTGGAATATGGCCGGCAAGAAGCTCAAGCTTGTCAATATAGTCCAGGTCATGCTCATCCGCCGGATCCTCCCGTGCCAACAACGGGACTTCAACTTGTGGGAGTTCGACCCGGCCCAGCACCAGACTCTAAGCGAGCCCTTCGACACGACGCACAAGAACGTCTGGAAGGTGCTGTTCAAGGGCGCCGAGGTCCCTCCCTCCCTCACCGAGGACCGTGGGCTAAGCGCGAAGCACCGAGCGCATTCAGTGAGTTCTATACATCCGGTAGGATATTTTATTTCCCCTAGCTTAATCATGTGCGGGGTCTGATCTCCATGCCTTTGACAGGACTGGGTGGAGACGTCGGGGCAGATTAACTGTCCGGCCCCTCTGCCCGAAGACACTGCGGATGCTCTCCTTATGGAGATGCTGACTCCGGCCCCTTATAAGGTGCCGGAGAAGACCAAGAAGGCCAAGGGAACCCGAAAGAGTTCCCGACGCCAGGTGTTATCGGACTCATCGTCTGATAACTCTGCGACACATTCCTTCCCCGAAGACGAGGAAGAAGAAGAAGATGCCCCCCTTCAGTTGGGGGAGACAAGAAAAGGAAGGCCGCCCCAACCGGGGGGGGGGGCGAAGGGTCCAAGAAGGGAAGGACCCTCCTTCCGGACTACTGCACCACCACCGCCAAAGGTGAAGACAAGTGGCTGCTCAGGGCCAAGCCCCTGGCGAAGTCGTAAGTATCTGGATGCCAGAGTAGTTCATAACATACCTTTGTCGCACTGCTTCTCCTAACACCGAATCATTATTATGCAGACCGCCACGATCTTGTATCGACGTATCGTCGGATGGCTCCCTGGGCTCGTCGGATATGGATAGCGATCCACTTCCGACCGCCACCTCCCCTTGCCCTACGGATAATGACGAGGTATTGTCTCATGAGGCACCAGGTCGAGGGGAGACAACACCGGGTCGAGGCGACCTTCTGGACTCCGGGAGCAGAGGGAGAAAGGCTCCCGAGGGCTCCGAGTTCGGCCCTCAGCCGAACACCGCGCCAGAACCTCCAATGGTTCCGGACTCAGGCAGGCGGCCTCCTTCCAAAAGGGGCAAGAAGCCAGTGCCGGTGACCTCTGTCCATCCAGAGGCACCGGACAATCTGCTAGGAGCGCTTTGCAGCGCTTCCATCAACGAGGAGCACCGCACTATGATGAGTGCGGTGGTCCAGGAGGTTCAGTCCGCCAAGAGTGGACTGACTGAAGCCTGTGCCAGCCTTCTAACAGGCTTTGAGGTAAGTTTTTGAAATATGGGAAAAAATATTACCGCATAGACAGTAGCCCCTGATGCTCTGTTCGGTGTTCACAAAGAAAAATCCGAATAGAGGATCAAACAATATCGCAAGAGTCTAATATAAGTATGTCAATATGCGTATGCAGGCTTTGCTGCTGGCATCTGCCGCACTGACTGCGGAGGTCGCGGCACTGAAGCAGGACCTTAAAGGGTCCAAGGACGAGCTCGGCCTTGCCAAGAGGCAGCTCGAGGAGAACAAAGGTAAGTAGTACCTAGTCTATGGATATGTATAAAAAGAATGCGATTGCAAAATGACAGGATCATCGTAAATTTGCCAGGGTCCACGAGTGAGGTGGCAACCCTGAAGCAAGCGCTATACGAGGCCGAAAACAAAGCGGCCAAGGAGCGCACCGAGCGGGAAAGGCAAGAGGCTCGGGTGGGCGAGGTGCAGCAAGAGCTCCATGCTCTTGTGACAAAGCACGAGGCGTTGGAGCTTGACTTGAAGACGCGAGAGTTCGAGCTTGTAGCGGCCCTCGAGAGCGCAAATAATGCCAAGGCTGAAGCCCAAAAGGCCCTCCAGGAGATTGATGCGATGGAGAAGATAGGAGCGGGTAAGGCATTCTATATGCAAAGCAAGCATGTGAAAGTAAATTACTTGTTACTTACCCAAATCCGGAGCTCTCCAGGAGCATTCGCAGATTTTCCCCACAGCGTGTCGGATGCCGCAGCGTTTTACCAGGCCGAGGAGAGAAGATAAACGGAGAAGTTGTTCTAGGCCCAATATACTAGGACCGAACACCCGGTGCCTATGAGCGACCAGCTAAAGCAGCTGGTCGAGCTACACAAGGCGGCCGAACAGGCCATGAAGGGCTTATAGTCCGGCTGTGGCCTGGCGACGCCCTTCCGAACAGCTACATAGGCCTGGTGAGGCGGCTTGTGGATGCCTGCCCACAGCTTGAAGTCGTCAAGCGGTCCATCTGCATCGAAGGTGCACGCCGGGCTTTCGCCCGTGTGAAGGTGCAATGGGCCAAGCTAGACGTCATGAAGCTGATCAAGGAGGGGCTGCCGGAGGGCAAGGAGCATCGCCACCCCAAGATGTACTATGAGGGTGTCCTGAAGGGTGCCCATCTCGTAGCGGACGAGTGTACCAAAGATAAATATTTGAGTAAACCCGCTCGTGTAATCATGTATTCATGAAAACTTGTTCATATGTGCTATGCAACGCTTGTTTGAATTTAAAATATTACCTTCTGTTCAGCTGTTTATGAAATCTGAGAGATGGCTAATCGTCGGCTTCTGCCCCCATGCCATGAGTGCTGGGGTGTTCGGGATAAACCTGAGCACTCTTGTTCCCATTTTTGGGTCCTTCGAGGGAGGTGCTCAGCACAACGAACAAGGCAATCGGACTATAATGCGTTATCACTCTCACTTAGCCATAGAATTCTATAATTTTAAATTTCGGCGAAGCCCCTAGTGTTCTGAAGGCCAAACTCGGGGCGCGATACACGCCTTAAGCCGGACAGTGCCGACCCCTCGCTCTAAGCGGCATAAGTCTTTAAGGACTCGAAAACCTCTCGAACAGCGACCAGTCTCTCGCCTTATCATGACAGTCAGTTTTAGCGTTCTCTACTGAGGTGCTTAGCCCAGCAGAACCGGGGGACAATTGCAGTAGTTCTCCCAGTGCTACCTTAGCCGATATAGCGGAACGTAAGGTACCGAAACATGGGAGCCGGGCAAACCCAACTACTGACCCAACACGTGATTCGGAGCTGATGCATATAATGCTATAAGTTCGGGGTGCCTCACTTTTGAAAGTGTCCGGACTTCTCACGCCGTATTGTGGGGTATGCTTAATCCCCTAGCGTATTGGCCGTACCAGAGTGTACGGATGCTGGATGTCATGAATGAACATATATATATAAAAGAAGAATGCAATAATAGTCTTAATGCTATGCATTTTTTATTCAAAAAGGTGCGTTAAAGCAGAATGATACAAGTAGTGCGATAAGCAAAAAGTAGGACTGTTTGACATGTCCCTTCCAAGGGCAAGCTGAGGAATAGTATTAAAACAAATATTTCGCTCGTTATCGTAATCCACATGGGAGTTCCGTGGTGTGACGTAGCTTTCTGCCTTCTTGGTTATTGCACCATATGTTCGGCAATCATGCTGCCAGACTAGGTTTCCAGAGATTAAAGTCCTGAAAAGAAAAAAAATAACAAAACAGCAAGCCCCTAGTGCGGTTTAAGCCACGTCTTGGGGTGTGCCGTAGTCATGCCCCCCTCCCTGCCTGTGCCCATGGTATTTTTAATGCGTATTTATGTACGCATGGCACGAATTTTGCTGTTTGGCTTGGGCCGGGGTGGGGGCTGCATTGCTATGCGAGCTCGGAACGTGCCAGGCGGTCCTGTTGCTGATTACTTCGGGTGCGCTTGAAGGTGTTTGGCTTCTTAAACACCGAACTAGTGGATTGCCTTAAGAGGCTGCTTTGCGCTTCCGCTACGAGGGCCGCAGTGTGCTCCTCCGTTCGAGAGAGCGCTCTGTGTTTTCGTTAACTGTAATGACCCCCTGAGGTCCTGGCATCTTGAGCTTGAGGTATGCATAATGCGGTACCGCATTGAATCTCGCAAATGCGGTTCGCCCGAGTAGAGCATGATAGCCACTGCAGAACGGGACTATGTCGAAGATTAACTCCTCGCTTCAGAAGTTATCCGGGGATCCGAAGACCACTTCCAGCGTGACCGAGCCTATGCAATGGGACTCTACACCTGGTATGACGCCTTTAAAGGTCGTTTTTGTGGGTTTGATCCTTGAGGGGTCTATACCCATTTTGCGCACCGTGTCCTGGTAAAGCAGGTTCAGGCTGCTGCCGCCATCCATAAGGACTCGAGTGAGGTGAAATTTGTCAATGATTGGGTCTAGGACTAGTGCGGCGAATCTGCCATGATGGATACTGGTGGAGTGGTCCCTGCGATCGAAGGTGATCGGACAAGAGGACCATGGGTTGAATTTTGGGGCGACTGGCTCCAACGCATATACGTCCCTGAGCACACGCTTCCGCTCCCTCTTGGGGATGTGGGTTGCGTATATCATGTTCACCGTCCGCACTTGTGGGGGGAACCTCTTCTGTCCTCTGGTATTCGGCTGCCAGGGCTCCTCCTCGTCATCGCTATGTGGCCCCTTATCTTTGTTTTCGGCAATTAACTTGCTGGCCTGCTTAAACACCCAACAATCCCTGTTGGTGTGGTTGGATGGCTTGTCGGGGGTGCCGTGTATTTGACACGAGCGATCGAGTATACAGTCCAAACTGGACGGGCCCGGAGTGCTTCTTTTGAATGGCATTTTCCGCTGACCGGGTTTAGAGCCTTTGAATCCGGCATTGACTGTCGTATCCTCGATATTGTCGTTGTTAATGCGGCGCTTATGTTTGTTGTGACGTGACATGCTATTGCCATCCTTGGTATCTAAAGTACCATGGTTCTTTGATATGTTATTATGTGGCTCAAGTCATCGGCATCTGGTGGTCGCACATAAGTGCCCTAAAAGTTGTCGAGGAATGCGGCTTCCAGATCTTCCCAACAGCCAATGGACTCTGCTGGCAAGCTATTGAGCCAATGCCGAGCTGGTCCTTTGAGTTTGATTTGGAGGTATTTAATGGCGTGTAGATCATCACCGCGTGCCATGTGGATATGTAGGAGGAAATCCTCGATCCATACCGCAGGATCTGTTGTGCGGTCATATGATTCTATATTTACGGGTTTGAAACCCTTTGGGATTTGATGATCCATTACTTCGTCTGTGAATCATAAGGGGTGTGTGGTGCCTCTGTACTGGGCTATATCGCAACGCAGCTCCAATGAGTCTTGCCCGCTGTGCTTGGCCTGGCCGGATTTACTTTTACTGTATCCGACTTGACGATTATCGTCTCATGTAGTGGCGCACCCTCGTGATCCATAGATCGATCTTGCACGTTTTGCTTTGTCCTCCAATACGTCTCGCAGGTCTGGCATATTTCCCCATGCCTTTTTATTTGAATGGCGTCGGGGTGCAGGCTAAGCTTTTGGCTGGAATGCCTCTCTGTCACGGCCATGAGGTGGCCGGTCAGCCGCGTCATGTGCTTCTTCCTCTAGTCGGGGTAGCAACCTGCATTTTGGGTAACTCTTGGAGGGGCGTTCAAGTTTATATTCCTCGGCCGCCAGGACTTCAGTCCATTTGTCAGCTAGTAGATCTTGATCAGCTTGAAGCTGATGCTGCTTCTTCTTAAGGCTATTTTCCGTGGCTATAAGCCGGCGCTTGAAGCGCTCTTGTTCGACGGGATCCTCTGGCACGACGAATTCGTCATCATCGAGGCTTGCCTCGTCTTCGGAGGGAGGCATGTAATTATCATCCTCCTCATCTGCCGCTCTCTCAGGAGGGCTGGCCTCTCCATCCTCCTGCCCTAAATCGTGCTGGAGGGGATTATTGCCATCTTCGGCACTATCCGGAGTGCTATTATCTCTTGTGTCAGTATCACCACTTTTGCTTTGGCGGGACTTAGAGCGGCGCCGCTGACGTTGGCGCTTGGGTTGCTTCTTGGAGGGGTCATCCTCCGCTGTCTCGTCGCCATTGCCTTCTTTGGGTGTGTCCACCATGTATATATCGTATGATGAGGTGGCTGTCCGGTGCCCTATGGGAAGTGGTTCCTCTTCATCTCCCGCATCGTCGTCCATACCGTCGATGTCTTCGGAGTCGAAGTCGAGCATGTCAGTTAAGTCGTCCATAGTGGCTACTAAGTGGGTGGTGGGTGGGCAGCGAATTTGTTCGTCATCCGCATCCCAATCCTGCCGGACATAGTTCGGCCAGGATTCCCCTGACAAGGAGAGAGACCTTAATGAGTTCAGTATGTCGCCAAAGGGCGAGTGCTGAAAAATATCCGCGGAGGTAAACTCCATGATCGGCGCCCAATCAGATTCGCTAGGAACGGGCGTAGGCGGTTCGGAGTCCGTGGCCGGAGAAGGATCCGGATGTTTGACAACACGGCTCTCGTGCAGGGTAAGGTCGATGTTCGGCTCGATCACCGCTGAGGATAAGGCCTCCGTGACGGGGTCCATCCACCCGTCAATGGATGGCGCAAATGGCTCCAAATTGAGGGTCGGAGCGGGTGCCGGTGTGATCTCCTGAACACTGTCCGATGGTAGAGCTAAATCGTACTCATCGTGACCGTGTGACGCACAGGGCAGGGGCTCGAATCCATCGGAGATCAAGTCTCCGTGGATATCGGCCATGTAGTTTAAGCTTCCAAACCTGACCTGGTGGCCAGGGGCGTAACTTTCGATCTACTCCAGATGGCCAAGCGAGTTGGCCCGCAGTGTGAAGCCGCCGAACACAAAGATCTGTCCAGGGAGAAAAGTCTCACCCTGGACTGCATCGCTATCGATGATCGTAGGAGCCATCAAGCCTAACGGCGACGACACAAAGGAACTCTCAATGAAAGCTCCAATGTCGGTGTCAAAACCAGCGGATCTCGGGTAGGAGGTCCCGAACTGTGTGTCTAAGGCGGATGGTAACAAGAGGTAGGGGACACAATGTTTTATCCAGGTTCGGGCCCTCTTGATGGAGGTAAAACCCTACGTCCTGATCGATTTATTCTTGATGATATGGGTATTACAAGAGTTGATCTACCACGAGATAGGAGAGGCTAAACCCTAGAAGCTAGCCTATGGTATGATTGTATGTTGTCCTATGGACTAAAACCCTCCGGTTTATATAGACACCAGAGGGGGCTAGGGTTACACAAGGTCGGTTAGAAAGGAGGAGATATACATATCCGTATTGCCTAGCTTGCCTTCCACGCAAAGTAGAGTCCCATCCGGACACGAGATGAAGTCTTCAATCTTGTATCTTGATAGTCTAACAGTCCGGCCAAAGGATATAGTCCGGCTGTCTGGAGACCCCCTAATCCAGGACTCCCTCACTCCACCAGCCATATATGCATGTAGTGATAGTTTTTATCTGTTCATTACTCTCCTGTGTTACAATGCCAACATATTCCATGCGCTGACCCATTTTCGGGCTGCAACATATCATGTTGCAGACTTTTCAGACGAGGAGTAAGGTGTGATAGGTCGTTTGTCATGCACTCAGCTATGTCGTTGGAGTTGATGGACTTACTCTATCTTCCAAGCCTTCCGCTGTTATCGTATTAGATGGCCTTAAGCCATATTTATTGTAATAAGTTTTCTCTTGAGACATTCGATGTAATAAGTTCTCTCTTGAGACATTCAATGTAATAAGTGTTTGATTGCCACTCTGTTATAAATCCTTCCAGTACTGTGTGTGTCAACATTACCGATCCAGCGATGACACTGAAGCACAGAGACTTGACCGTTTGAGGTCGGGTCGCTACAATCATGCACTCGGGAATACAAAATATGATGATGTGGCAAAGAAGTAGTAACATAGGTAGATACCGTAGCATATATATATATATATATGTAATAAATGTTATACTACGTTGTGTCATGCATGGCCATAAATACAGTCAGCTATGATATATACTACTCTATGATACTACATATACACTATGAAGGTACGTACATAGTATCAAACACTAGTATCATATGCATGATACTATATATATAGTATATGATACTCCCCACTATATAAGGCTAGCCATAGTGGTGGTATCATAGCCGACGATGTCATGCACTCGGAAATAGCAAGTATGCTAACATGGCAAAGAATTAAATATATATAAAGACGGTTAGAGTAACATATAGGTAGATCCCGTATCATGTTAATTGCGATGCTAATTTGTGTCATGCATGGCAATAAATATGATCTATATATGATACTATACTCTATGTATTATACTATGCGCTATAATTAATTAAAGGTAGTATCATACACTAGTATCATATATACTGTATATTCATGATACTACTATATGACACTCTCCACTATAGTCGTGATTTCTTACCATGGAAAAAAGTTGGAGGCGAAACGATGAACTCATGTTTTCATTCGAACAAAAATATGATGTTAGGTAATGAAAATGTTTTCAAAGAGCACACGGTTCACTCACGAAAGCCGTGTGCCCACTAAAACATGGCCGATGCACCGCCACCCCTCTGCCACGCGCGCGATCTGAGTCGTGCATTCTGATTGGCCAGAACCCAAACCCCACGAATCATACGTCTGCACCGTTCGATTCTCCTTGATCGAACGACGATCCTCATCGCTTTCGACAACACATGTAAATGTTCTCAAATAGCCCCTCCAAAAAATGTTTTCAAATAGCACATGGTTCACACACGAAAGTCGTGTGCCTACCAAACCGTGGCCAATGCCCCCCCTTGCTGCGCGCGCGATCTGAGTCGTACGTTCTGATTGGCCAGAACCAAAACCCCACGGATCGTACGTCTACACCGTTGGATGCTCCTAGATCGAATGGGAATCCTCATCCCTTTCGACAGGAAATGGAGTCTGGCTAGGAATTGATTTATATGCCAACATGCACGGTAAATGCCAAAAAATGTCTCACATATAGCACACAAGACCTGAAGTGCGCCAGAAAATCAAACCTGTGTTAAAATTGTGATTGTTTACGTGGGAAAAATTTAGAGGCAAAATGATGAACTCACGTCTTCATTTAAAAATTAGTATGTCTTCATTTCAAAGGAAATTATTCTGTTTGTGCACACGAGCGCTAAGAGGCAACCGTTTGCATAGGCCTTTCCGCACGCGCGACGACCGAGGATATTTTTCACCCTTGTCACCTAGGCCGCCAACACCCGGAATCCCCAACATCCCCCACCGTCCGCCCGCGTTTCACTCAACTACTCCACCCAATCTCCTTCGCCAGCTCCCCCCTCCCCCAGATCCACAGAAGAACCCTCTCCGGCGCCGCCGTGCTCACACCAGCCGTGTGCCCACTCTTCGGCATCAAGCCTACCTCCACAACCATTCCCAACTCGCAAGCGGCCCGAGCCTCGCTGTTTTCGTTTGCTCACCAGCCACCCTCGAGCATATCACTACAGTAATCCTTGCCTCTCCTGTGGTCCAGCCGAGTTTGCATTAAGAAGCCTGTTAGTTACTGCTCTCCATCGCAGTGAGGCATATTTCCTCACAATCCCTCTTCCAATTTCGTTCTGTATGTTACCAAATTGGCTATAAATAATGCAGAGCATATATGTGTTCATTACCTACCTTCCTTACTACATATAAGTTGTATTTGTTCCAATAAGTAACTGCCTATTTGCATGGCATGTTTAGAAAGCTTGATACGAAGTTGTTAGTTTTATGCTTATCCTCCTTTCCTGAGTTTCGCATGTGTTCTCTGTAGATGCCGAGTAGCAGCGACAACACTCATTCAGGCCATGTATCTTCATCTGATTCGAACAAACCTACGTCTTCAGCAGATTGTGAGGGATCAAGTAGTCTTGAATAGGATAGAGCTGTAGCAATTACCCTTCCGGTCTAAAGGTGAGGTGTATATGAAGTAACCGAGATTGATTTAAAGTCCTGGGCTCCAACTAAACCAGATAAAGCATGCATGAGGTTCGGGAGTGTGTGTGGATTTGTTGGCAGGGCAAGGCTCAACATTAATCTGCCGGGGTTTCAGAAGCCTAACATATAAACACGGCGAAGGATAGTCCGGGAGCTCATGGATCACTTCAACGTTCTAGCCACCCACCCGCCGCCCCCCCTAACCCTAGCCACCCACAACCGCCAGCGATCTCCACGTCACACCGGGTATGAAGTTGTCCCAAGAGATCCAACGCACCTTCTCCGGGTATGGGTGTTGCCATCTGATTGGGCCATTCTCTCCGGCATCTCTTCCCCTCTCTACTGGTTATTCTTTTCCTCATGGTGGTCCATGCGGCGATCTCCATGGGCTTGGACTTCACCCCGGGTATGAAGTTGTCCCAAGAGATCCAACGCACCTTCGGTAGATCGGTCCACCCATCGAAGAACATGGGGCACTTCATCATGGTGGTCTCCTTTGCCAGGCATTCTTTTCATCTGGATGAGGAGAATGTTGGTTTGGCGCTGGAATCTGCTCTTGGAGGTTATTGTTCTCAGCTCAAGGTATCTTTCATTAGCAATGGTGTTTTCTCTTTCAATGTGTCATGCAAAGAGGTGGGATTTTTTATTCTGCATCAACGAAGCTTTTTTTGCCCTTAATTCAAATGCTATTTTCACCTTTGGGGCCATGGGGGTCCGGATTGGGAGAAAGAGTTTAGATCTTGGCAGTTTGAGTGCCAGCAGGAATGGATCCTAGTGAGCCCCTCCAAATGTAGGGTTGCCATGGGTATGGAGGCTATGCATCATCGTCCTAGTAAATCTTCCCTCCGTTCTGGCCACCCATCCAGTCGGAAGAAGAGGTTGAGTTTTGCGACGTTCATTAATTATCCAGCCCGAAAAGGTTATAGTTATAATCCTACACGCATCGATGTCCAGACGATCCGTGACGCTGGTTATGTTGTTGGATCACATGAGGCTGGTTCGCTTAGCCCTCCACTGTCAACCTCCGCCTCGCCGGAAAGTTCATCGGCGACGGCGGCGAGCGCTTTGATTCAGTTTGGGTCGATCCCGTCATCTCCGGATAGGATCACATCTGTTGGCGGCAACTCCGGATCCTCAAGGAACCTTCAAATTTGTTGGACCGGATTTTGGGGAATCATCTCCCTCGGCCCAAGCCAGCCCGATAACACCGCCTCGGCAAATGGGCTCCCTTTTAAGGCCCATTGTTCTTTCGGATGATGAGACCGACGCGTCCCCTCTAGATTTTTTTGAGTCGCCCTCTCCACAGAATATTACCAAAGGATTATAGAGTTTTGATGAGATGATTGAAGACATGGCTGCAAGCTACTGGGATTGTCAGAATTGTTTGGGCATGGGCCACAAATCAGAGACTTGCAAGAACAGGGTGAGGTGCAGGTTATGTTTTCGTTCTGGTCACGGTAAAAAGAATTGCTCCGGTCAGCCGCCTGACACATCCATCTGGGTCCCCAAAATCCCATCGAGCGGCTTTGGAGCTCGCGCCAACAGGGAGGACTCGCTTGCCGCTTAGGTTTCCAATACAACTACAACACCGCAGACAAAACCCAATCGTCTCCCTGTCCCTCACCGCAACCCAGCTCCCCTCCACCCCAATCTGACGCTCCGTCGCCTGCATCGCCTCCCACCACCTCGCCGCTTCAGGATAAGCAACCAGCTTCCCCAATGGCGGTGTATGCCATTGACCCTCATCGTTTCCTCCGTGCGGGCTTTGAAGTGGTGGATGGTGGGGAGGACAGGTTGCCACGCACCTACTACTCGCCTGCGGTCCCGCCACCACGGCGACACGACAAGTTCATGGTGGCGATCGTCGAGCCCCTCCCTTCGGCTCACTTGGTGGCAATCCGATGAGAGCAGGTTCTAAACTTTCTGACACAAAACATGCAAGTGCCTGTCCTATCTGCTCAGACTTGGTTCCAAGGGGTGGATTTATTTGAGATGGAAGATCCTGTGGTGCGTGCCTCCTTCACGCAGCATCCACCTTTTCCACTGGGCCTGGATGCAGAAGGGAATGAGTTTTTCGTCAGATTTATTCCGCACAATCAGGGGGAAGGATTTTGAGCTATCCAGGGTCATAGGACTGGCTGGTTGATGTTCATTGGAGTGCCATTGAATTATAGGAATACCACTAACCTAGCGGAGATTGTTGGCACGTTTGGACAATTTCATTACTGGAATGACACTGATCGTGGCAAGGTCCGGTCTGTGGTCAGATGCTCTTTCCCTGACAATGCCCTCGTCCCACTCTCGGTCGTCTTCAGAGACTTTGCAACTTGGGGAGGGGCTGTAGTTTCTTGGATTGCTGGCTGTTATATTTTAACTGGGGAGTTTGCAGAGGCAATTATACCTGTGGATGAGGGCCCAATGCCGCTGGATGGAAATCCCCATCCCATGCCAGGGGTAAATCCACCGCAACCTTTTTGGGCGATGCCACCTTACCCTGCTCTGGGCTGGAACGCAGTGCCCCACAATCATCCGCAACCTTTTGATGGAAATATCAATGGAGGACACGCAGAGCAGGCGGATGGCTGGGGTGCTTGGGAACAGTCTGAGGAGCCGCAGCAACAGGCTCAGGTGAATGAGCAAGTCCAGGATCAGAACTCTATGGTCCTCCACCTATCTTTGGACTCTGATGATGATGAAGTGGATATGGAGGAAGTGCAGCAGCCCCACCCAGTTATGCCAATCGATCCAATTCATCTAGGAATTGTCAGAATTGTGTATGGCCCTGTCCTGCCACCCGAGATGATCTGGGCAAGATCGTTTTCGTCCCTTCTGCCGGATTTCCTCATCAAGAAGGTACCATCTGCTCTACCAGGATTTTTCTTGCCGCCGTCAGTTATTTCTCTGGGCCAGTTGCAGCTTGATCAAGAGAAGCGGATGTCCCTCCTCCTTCAAGGGCCGCCTATGCCAGCAAGTAGATCTTCGGTCAGTATTCAAGAAATATCGAATGCTGATTCATCCTTGCTCACTGCAAGTCTACCTAACGCAGTTTCATCTCAAGACAACAGGTTTGCAAACTCTGATTTTCTGTTCTCAGCCACTAAACCACCTGCAGAATTTGTGCTTGGGAAGAGGCAACATGAGGGGAAGCGTGCTCGCTATGTCGCGCCTATTGCTGCTACTCCAGATTTCTCCACGAGGAGAATGACTAGGAGCTGCGCTAAATCTTCAGGGCTCAAACCTATCTCTGCAATCTTGGTTAAACCATCACCCAAGAGGAGACCACGAGGGAAGAAGCTGAAGACATCTGAAGAGGAGCCCACGGAGCAGGCTCAGATGCCACCAGAAACCCCAAATCCGGTTATGCATGCGGTTGGCCATGCTCTGGGCATCCCAGCTGTTGATCTAACAGAGGAGAAGCTTATGGCTCCCTCTAAGAAGTTTGATGAAGATGCAGTTTCCAATGATGAGTGATTATCAGTACTTCTCTATGATGTGGTGGTGGTCTATTGTGGGCCTATTTGACTTTGCATTTTGTGGCCCACGGATATCTCTTTTCTGTTTTTTTATATCTAAGCACTGCCGGCGGTTTATGGGTTTATCGTGTATGGATGTTTTGAACCTTGTGGTTTTTGGAGCTGCACTGTTAAGCAGTGGTCTGGATTATCCCCACTATATAGTTTTTAATGGCTAGTACATCATATCGTAACTGGCGTGTTTTGTGCTGGAATGTCCGTGGTCTCAATTCTGCGGACAGACAGAGAGATGTTTGATCGAAAATTGAAGAGAGTTAGTGCTCAATTGTGTGCCTTCAGGAAACCATATGCGAGGTGTTTGATATTAGGACGATTAGAACCTTCTGCCCGCGGTGGTTTGATCGTTTTGCTTTTGCTCCCTCAGTTGGTGCATCTGGTGGTATTCTTTTCATCTGGAATTCTGGTGTCTTCACTGGCACACTCATTGAGATTCAGCGATTCGGTGTTGTGGTCTCTTTTACTTCGGTGCACAATGCTGAGACCCGGACCCTACTGTACGTTTATGGGCCTTGTGATGGGCCTCTTCGCGATGATTTTGTTCATTGGCTTTACCATCTGACTATCCCTCCTACTGAACACTAGCTTCTCCTAGGGGATTTCAATTTTATAAGGTCCATGGATAATAGAAACCTGCCGGGGGAAATGTTAACGAAATCTTCCTTTTTAATGAGATCATTGGTCATTTGGGTCTCTTGGAGTTGCCCTTGAAAGGGAGAAGTTACACATGGTCAAATATGCAGGAAAACCCTCTGCTCGAGCAGCTTGATTGGTTCTTCACAACTTCAGCTTGGATTTCCATTTATCCAAATACTGTAGTACTTTCGTTAGCGAAAACTTCGTCTGACCATGTGCCATGTGTGGTTTCCATTGACACCACCATTCCAGAAGCCAGGGTTTTTCGTTTTGAGAATTACTGGGTTTTTTTTTGAGGAATTAGTGACAGTGGGAGAGGCTCCCACTGACTTTGTATTACTCACAACAGAATAGTTACATTTGTGTTACAAAGGGGTTTTAGGCCCCCCCCGGCCATGATTGATACAAAGCTAGCTGCCCAAACTAACAATGAAATCAGAGAGGAAAGGATGAACCTTCTCCGGACAGTTGTGGGTCACCAAACCCAGCAAATGTTTAAATCTAGCTAACCATGTCCCAAACGAATGCGGGATCCTCCTGAAATGTTGGTTGTTCCTTTCCATCCACAGGCTCCAAGCAGCAAGCAAGAAGATGTCCATGAAAAGCGGCCGACGCCAGTCTTCTCTACCACCATGCAAAATGGCAAGCCTGTTGGTCCCCCCTGGCCACATCAGACCAATCCTACTCCAGCATTGTTGGGCAAAAGGGCACGTGAAGAAGAGATGTTCCACGGTTTCCTCGGGTGTTGAGAATTACTGGGTTGACATGCCAGGTTTAATGGAGTGTGTTAAGAGGTCTTGGGAGGCGCCGGTTTTTTCTGATCTGTCTGCGGCTGCAATTATCTCCCGAAAGTTCAAACGACTGCGAATGGACCTCAAAGTGTGGAGCAAAAGCATCTCCCACATTAAAAGGCTGACTTTGAATTGTGCCAAGGTCATCCTGCATTTTGATAGGCTTGAGGAATGGAGGCCACTCACAACTCCGGAGTTTAACTTCAGAAAGATAGTCAAGTTGCACCATGAGAACTTGCTGCGTATCCATTACATTTATTGGAAACAGCGGTGTACAATCAGATATATCAAGGTGGGGGAGGAGAATTCAAAGTTCTTTCATGCAATGGCTTCAGAAAGATTGAGGAAAAATGCAATCGCTAGTCTTAGGGTTGATGGGAATGATCCAGTCTCTGATCATACACAAATGGCTGGAATTTTGTGGTCCTCCTTTAAGAATAGGATGGGTCATGCTCAGGGCATTAACATGGGATTTGATCTCCCACAGTTTATCCAACCAGTGGAAGGGCTTGAAGTACTCTCTGCTCCCTTCTCACAGGAGGAAATAAACAAGGTTTTAGCAGAGCTACCCGCTGACAGAGCACCTGGACCGGATGGCTTATCATCGAACAGGATTTTTTGCACCTCATACAGGCTTTTTATGATGGACAGATATCTCTGGAGAACATCAATGGCTCTCTCATCACCCTCATTCCTAAGATGATTTCTCCTCAAGGGCCTGATGATTTCAGGCCCATTTCCCTTACAAACACCTGTCTGAAGTTCCTCGCCAAACTGTTGGCAAACAGATTACAGAAAGTAATTTTGCAATGTATTCATAAGAACTAGTATGGATTTTTGAAAAGTAGGTCCATTCAGGATTGCCTTGCATGGGCATTTGAGTATATACATCAATGCAAGCAGTCAAAGCGACCAATCATAATCCTGAAGCTGGACTTTGCCAAGGCTTTTGATACAGTGGAACATGAGATAATTTTACAAGTCCTTCATCATAAAGGTTTTGATAGCAAGTGGATTGCTTGGGTTAGAGAGATTTTGTCATCTGGGACATCTTCGGTATTACTTAATGGCATTCCAGGGAAGCAATTTAAATGTAAGTGTGGGGTCAGACAGGGTGATCCTTTGTCACCCCTCCTTTTTGTTATTGTTGCTGATCTGTTGCAGTCTGTGGTCAACCAAATGATGGCTCAAGGGTCTCTGACACTCCCAGTCCCATCCCATGATCCTAACTACCCAATTATCTAGTATGCAGATGACACAATCATCATCTTGCCAGCTGTGGATGAGCAACTGGTGGCTCTTAAGAATATGTTGGCTGTGTTCCAGCAGTCTACTGGTCTCAAGGTGAATTTTGCCAAGTCCTCTATGATACCTTTGAATATATCTAATGAGGAGGCTCTCAGGTTGGCTACTCTTCTGGGTTGTAAGTTAGGAGAACTCCCTTTCACTTATCTTGGTCTTCCCCTTGGTACCACCAGACCCAGAATTGTGGATCTCCTCCCCCTTGTGGATAATATTGAAAGAAGGCTATCTGCTAGTTCTGCCATGCTAAACCAGGGCTCTAGGTTGCAGCTGTTGACTTCAGTCTTAACTTCCATGCCAATCTATTTCCTCTGCACCTTGCATATACCTCTTGGCATCATTAAGCAGTTGGATAGGATCTTCAGGCAGTGTCTTTGGAGAGGGAATACAGATACACCTAAACAACCTCTGGCAGCTTGGGATCTGGTTTGCAGACCTAAAGATAAGGGTGGTCTGGGTATTCTCAATCTCAATATCTAGAATCAGGGACTGCTCATGAAACATCTGCATAAATTCTTCAATAAGCATGATGTTCCTTGGGTCTCTTTAATATGGGATTCCTATTATGACAACATTGTCCCTCAAGCAACTGTATTGACTGGCTCTTTCTGGTGGAGGGATGTCTTCAAGCTGAACGATGCTTACAGGGCCATTGCTTCTATTCATATTAACATGGGGGACACTACTTTGTTCTGGCATGATGCATGGCATGTGGCTAGTTCTTCCTGGCCCTTGGTAAGGAGGCTTCCTAGAATGTTCTCTTTCGTGATTGATGACAAGGTCTCAGTCAGGGATGTGCTTCAGACCCAGGACCTTTTTTCCATGTTTTACCTACCCATCTCACAAGAAGCTGCGGCAGAGTTAACAATTCTAGAAGGTTGGCTGCTAAACTTGCAAAGAGATCCTCTACTTCCTGACCAGTGGGTGTGGCCTTCCAAATCTGGGTCCTTTTCGGCCAAAGGGTTCTATACCATCATGAACTCCCATATGCCCACTATTATGCCCTCCAAATGGTTATGGAAGAGCAGATGCACCATGAAGATTAAAGTTTTTGGTTGGTTATTGTTCTTTGATAGACTTAACACCAAAGACATGCTGGTTCGAAGACACTGGAGGTCCCAAGCTGAGGATAATCTTTGTGTTATATGTAATGCTTATGTCCACGAGGACAGATCTCATTTGTTCTTCCAGTGCAATTTCAGCTCAAGAGTGTGGAACTACCTCCAGATTGACTGGTCCCAGGGGTCTAATATCCAAGAGTGTGTTGCCCATGCCAGATCAAGTTTCAGCCAAATTTTTTTCTTTGAGGTGATGCTCACTGCAGCATGGAATATTTGGATTCTCAGGAATGGGAGGATCTTCAGGGGAGAGCAGGCTCGTTTTGCCACCTGGAGGTGCAATTTTGTACATGATATTCTTCTTTTGTCTCACAGACTTAACAGTAGTCTTAGAACTTAATTGTTAGCTTGGGTTAATGCCCTTTTGTAAATTTAGGATAACTTCAGTTGAACTTGGGTCTTCTAGCTCTAGGTAAGTTGTAGATAGGTCTCCTTTTGTTTTGGCACTTTCTCAGTGCTTTGTTTTTTGCTGGTCCTTTTCTTTTTCTAATAAAATGGGCTGTGGGGTTTTACCCCACAGTAAATATTCAAAAAAAACCTCAACGTTCTAGAGCAGTGGAGAATGCAGGTGGAACACGATGCACTAAAGAAGGCTAGGGGTGCTTGGAGAAACTGGAAGCACGAGCTGTACAAGAAGTACTTGAGTGAAGGCAAGGACCCAATCCCCGCATACCCCCAAATTACAAAGGCAGACTGGGCAGAATTCAAAAGGGTTAGGGCAACTAAAGAGTTTGCTGAGAAGAGTTTCAAGCAATCGGAACTTCAGAAGAAGAACATACACCCCCACCATATGGGTGTGGCAGGATACTACGACATGAAACTGATATGGGAACAAGAGGATAAAGAAGTAGTAGCGGCGGGTGGGAATCCGGCCTTTAGTGAAATCAGGGGCGAAAGCGTTAGAGACTACTTGCGGGCACATGCAAAGAGGTGTGATGACGGAACTTATTACTTTGAAAACGCACGTGACGCCAAACTATATGAAGTGATGTTAGAGGCTTCCAAGATCCCTGGAAGGTTCTACACGAACTCAGGGCCATGTGACATTCTGTCCATTGCTCTGGACACAAAATAGCCCCCTGGTCGTGCAAGGGGTATAGGCGTTAATGTCCCGCACAAGAGGGTTTCACACTCAGAAAAGAAGAGAGACTGAGCATGAAAAAAGCGAGGAGTGAAATGAAGCAGAATGCATTGTATGCAAGGTTGAAGAAGGAGAATTATCCGGTTGTTTGAAAGGATGTTGAGGAGTCAATGATGATGTAGAAGACTCTAACATTGACAGATAGCCAGCAGATGGGAGGGGAGGCAGGCATGGAGGATGCTGCTTATTATGCGACAACACTGCACAAGAGTAGCTGTGCATCAGCTGACCCCAGCGACATTAAGACTGCAGCTACTCGTGATGATGCTATATCTAATCTATCTGGAATGAAAGACACACTGAAGGGCGGGTTTACACATTATGAAGGTACATTAAAATGTGCAACAGCCTGGGTTTGCCAACCCTTCTTGGAAGATGACCTCTTCTTGGACAATGTGCCATTGAAGCCAGGCTGTGTGAAGCGCTACGTGACTGAAGTAAAGCCTGGATTCAATGAGTTTTCCCTGAAGAATGTCCTAGGAGACTTCAATGAGCAAAGGATCTTGGGAGAAACACTATTACATCACATCAAGTGGCCATGATAGGAAATAGAGTTCATCGATGAGATTCCTGAAGCCCCGCCAAGAGAAACCACTGCCACCCCTCAACCGGTGACGCTCTCCTTGCTACAACAGCTCTCGCGGGCTGATGCATCAATCTGTGATCAGCCGGCCCGACTTTGTGGCGTACGGGCCATGTTATCCTACGCCACAAAGCAGCTAGTGGCAAGGCCTACAACTGCTGATGACGCACCACTGGTTCAGATGCTGGCCGCTGAAGCAGCGGGGGAGACCCAGCTGCAACACATGCTCAGCAGACTAACCTGGTGGAACAGACTGCTAAGCAGTCTGATGCTTCGAAACCTCCTGCTAAGCAGTTTGTAGGTCCAGAACTGGCTACTCATCAGTCGTCGGTCCGCAGGCGCGTGATCAGCATACCAATGCGTCAGCACTTCCTGCTCAGCAAACCAACACGTTGGCACGGCCTCCTCAGCACACCGACAAGTTGGCACCACCTGCGCAGAAACCCGACATAGTTTCAATGGATGGTCAGCAGTCTGATGCCTCTGCTCCTACAGCCCAGCAGTCTGTCATAGCAGCACCGCCAACTCAGCGGTCCAGCGTAGATAAAACGGCTGCTAAGTAGTCCATCCAAGCTTCACCATCTGCTCGGCAGTCTACCTTGCAGCCAACCAGACGTTCTGCCAGAAATGCTTCAAGTACCAAGAAGGAAGTGGCCAAAAGGGCTACACCCACGAGGAAGCGCAGTGGGAGAGTGAAGAGGAAAGAGAACGATTGCCTCTTACTTAAAGAACTCATCGGCCAGAACCAAATTAACAGCAGCTTGTTTGAATCAGGGAGTAATATTATTTCTGATGCCATGGATGATGAAGAAGTAGAATTGTTGCTTGATAAAAGTAAAGCAGCCATACTTCAAGCACGCAAGTATGTCCATGGCCAGCCATTTCTTATTGGTGAATACTTTGATTAGTGCAGCTCCAGTTGCCGCGAGTTACATGAATATTGCATGGATCAAATGTCAGAAGGTCATGATGGTTTGCTAGTCCACTACAACAGAGATCATTTCCAACAGGATGTTGGTTCCATTAATGTGAGTTTCGAGGACTTACATCTCTTCTTCAACTTCAATGTGCTCGATGCCACTCTTGTTAGATGCCTAATTTTGTAAGTACTTAACAAACTCTGATCAACTTCTCCATACAAGGTTGTAAATGATAAACAACTAACTGCATTTTATTCGTCTCAGGGGATTGAATGCGCAGAGAAGAAAAAGGGAGAGTGTGTATTTCATAGATCCTGCATTAGCAAATGGCACAACATTAGATGATAAGGACTGACGGGACTAGGCCGTTAACACGGTCGTCCGTATGTTCAAAAACACGTCCCTTGCACAATCATTTCTCTAGCATATCATGAATGGTAAGTCAAGTAAACAACCACGCATACACCGATTGTCTTTCAGATTTCGACATCATTCGTAAGTTCATGGCTTTCTTAATATGTAGCAATCACTGGATATTGGTATTCATTGTTCCAAACAAGAACACAATTTACTACATCGATTCTCTCAGAGAGTCAACAAAAGCTCAAGATCTGATGCATGTTCAGCAATTCTTGGATAGGTATTAAATTCTATGATGTGAAATTAATTTGCATTCATATCTGGTTCAATAATTGATGTCGTCAAAATTCATCATCATTTGGAGTGTGCTCACATTGTGGAAAACGAAACCAGGGAACCTGTTCAAGATGGGACAACCTCTACAGCACGAGATCGTTTCTCCTGTAACACACCGAAATCCGTTATTTTTGGAAAATTTATCCAACAGTCTGAAAATACCTTTCCTTACGCTAGTCAAATGTTCAAGCTTATAAATAAACCACTTTCTATTTTTTCCAAGGAAAAAATAATACATCTAACACCGGTTAGGTTGTTCCTAACAGGACAAATACATGACTAATTTAGTACAAAAAATTCCAGTGTCCTCAGCAAGAAGCATGGACCAACCTTTGTGGATACTATGTTTGCAGACACATGATCTCCATCAACAAATCTGGTGATAGTTGTGACGATCCTCGCGAATTAGTACCAGCAAGTCTATCTTAATTAATATCTTCTACTCCACTCATATGGAACATTCTGTTCTTAAAAATACTGCAGCTCATCTTAAAACCGAGGACCCCTGAACCGCTCCCGGCTGGTGAATTACTAATGGTTTGGAGATTTATCAGCAACTTCTTCCTGGATCACTACATCAATCCCACTGTGATAATGAAGATTTCAACATGTGTTCTCCTGAAACATTGAGTAAGAGTTAGCTGCTAAACATATAATGCATGGATCCATTGTTTTCCATCTGATGAGGTCTTCGTATTTCGTACACTATGATTAATTATGTAATGCATTTATGTGTGGACAAATCATTGGAATTTAGCTACCATATGTTCAATTGCAATTGTTGCGAAATCTGATGAATGTTCTTCCTATGGACACTATTTGTTCAATTGAATATTGTGGCGAATTTTCTTTTTGCGTGCTGATTCAAAATGGGATATTTTTTCTTATTTGTTCAATTGAATATTGTGGCGAATTTGCTTTTTGCGTGCTGATTCATAATGGGATATTTTTATTTTAACCTGGCAATTTCTCCGCACACGGTTCAACTAAATGAATGTGTGCGATCCACATCGGAAAGCATACATCAATTGTAGCGGAACCGTCGGTGATACACAGCAAATCGCAAACGATTTGCAGCGCTACTACGTGTGCGTAGGGTCTCCGGAACTGTTTGTGATATCATGTTATCGCACACGAGAAATGGGAGTAAACTGTGCCCAGTGCAAAATACACAATCCCAGTCGTAATTTTTTCAGGAAACATGTGGGATCCCAAACAAAAAGCACACGTCACTCCTGCGGCAACCGTCGGTGATACCCAACAAATCACAATCGGTCTGCAGCACTTGTATGTGTGCGAAGGGGCTCCTGCACCGTTTGTGATATAACATTATCGCAGATGGTACTTGTTGGCAAACGTGTGAGATAGAGTCCAGCATGGCAGACGGGTTACGCAAAAAACTCATGTGCAATGGGGCACAAATCGCACACAGTTCATATGTTGGCCCGTGTGCCTTACATACTGTTTCCCAAACGGTTCGTTACAACAAACCGTATGGTTTCACTGCGTCATTAGAAACGCTTAATCACCGATACCACACATGTGAAAGAATTTAGTGTGTGTTGCATCGCACACGATTACATTTTGGATGGCCTTTGGATCACTGCTCCATATCCCCAATAGTTTCTGGTCGTGTGGGAAGGACACCCTATCGCACACACTCACTTGGCGACATTCCCAAATGCCGTCGTGGAAAGGGGTTAAAAACCGTTTGTATAGAACCAATGCGCACTAGTGAGTATTCAACTCAAATTTATTGCTTCAACACAAGGGGGCCAAAGAATATTCTCGAGTATTAGCAGCTGAGTTGTCAATTCAACCACACCTGAAAGACTTAATATCTGCAGCAAAGTATTTAGTAGCAAAGTAGTACGGAAGTAACAGTAATGGTGGCAAAAGTAACAGTAGCAGTTTTGTAGCAATTGTAACAGTGGCAACAGAAAAGTAACTAAGCAAAGATCAATATGTGAAAAGCTCGTAGGCAATGGATCGATGATGGATAATTATGTTGGATGTCATTCATCATGCAACGGTTATAACATAAGGTGACATGGAACTAGCTCCAATTCATTAATGGAAAAGAATATAGTCATACGAATATAGTCATACGTGCTTATGGAAAAGAATTTGCATGGCATCTTTTGTCCTACCCTCCCGTGGTAGTGGGGTCCTAGTGCAAACTAAGGGATATTAAGGCCTCTTTTAATAGAGTACCGGGCCAAAGCATTAGCACTTAGTGAATACATGAACTCCTCAAACTACGATCATCACCGGGAGTGGTCCCGACTATTGTCAGTCCGGGGTTGCCGGATGATAACACATAGTAGGTGACTATAACTTGCAATATCCGATCAAGAACACAAATATATTCATGAAAACATAATAGGTTCAGAGCTGAAATCATGGCACTCGAACCCTAGTGACAAGCATTAAGCATAGCAAAGTCATAGCAATATCAATCTTAGAACATAGTGGATACTAGGGATCAAACCCTAACAAAACTAACTCGACTACATGGTAAATCTCATCCAACCCATCACCGTCCAACAAGCCTACGATGTAATTACTCATGCACAACGGTGAGCATCATGGAATTGGTGATGGAGGATGGTTCATGAGCACGATGGCGACAGATTGCCCTCTCCGGAGCTCCGAACGGACTCCAGATCTGCCCTCCCGAGGAAGAACGGGGCTTGGCGGCGGCTCCGTATCATAAAACGTGATGAATCCTTCTCTATTATATTTTTCTCCCTGAAAGTGAATATATGGAGTTGGAGTTGAGGTCGGTGGAGGCCTAGGGGGGCCACAAGGTCGGAGGTCGCGCCCTAGGGGGGTGGGCATGCCCCCACCCTTGTGGCTAGGGTATGGGCCCCCTGCTGCTGATTCTTTCGCCAATATTTTTTATTAATTCCTAAAATTGGCTCCGTGAAGTTTTAGGTCATTCCTAGAACTTTTTATTCTGCACAAAAATAACAACATGGCAATTCTACTGAAAACAGCATCAATCCGGGTTAGTTCCATTCAAATCATGCAAGTTAGAGTCCAAAACAAGGGAAAAAGAGTTTGGGAAAGTAGATACGATGGAGATGTATCGGGCCGCAAGTCATTGTACGTGGCGCTTGATGGCGTGCCTTGTATCTTCATGCATCTTCTTGAGATACTTCACTCGTGCACTTGCATACATGTTGATGCGCTCTTGTAGTGGTAGAGGAAGGATTTCCAATGGGGACAATGGGTTGAAACCGTAGATGACCTCGAAAGGGGACTTGTCGGTAGTCAAATGTCTTGCGTGGTTGTAGGCGTACGCAGCGATGGGTAGACATTCCTCCCATTCCTTGATGTTCTTCTTGATCAACATGTGTAGTAGAGTGGAGAGCGTTAGGTTTGTCACCTCCGTTTGGCCGTCGGTTTGAGGATGGTATGTGGAAGAGAACAAAAGCTTGATTTTGAGCTTGGCGCATAAGGTCTTCCAAAAGTAACTCAATAACTTGGCGTCGTGGTTCGAAACAATAGTCCTTGGAACTCCATGTAGGCGCAAGGTTTCCCTACAAAAAAGATTTGGAACATGTGAAGCATCGTCTTCCTTATTGCATGGGATAAAATGAGCCATTTTAGAGAATCGGTCCACAACAACAAACATGGAATATTTTCCATTTCTAGTTCTAGGCATACCAAGCACAAAGTCCATACTAATATCTTCCCATGGGTGCTATGGAATAGGAAGTGGCGTATAAAGGCCATGAGATTGAGCTTTAGACTTTGCTTTGCGACATGTAGAGCATCGGTTGGTGAAGCGTCAGACATCACGGAATATGTTGGGACAAAAGTAGTTCTTTGAGAGCATAGCAAATATCTTGTCGCGTCCAAAGTGTCCCATTAGTCCTCCTCCATGAGCTTCTTGCAAAAGTAACAAACAAAGAGAAGACTCAAGTATGCAAAGTTTGTTAGCTCTCATAAGATAATCATCTTTGACGGAATAGCGTTCCCAAGACGTATGCGTCAAACATTTGGCATATGGAATAGCAAAAGTAGGATCATGCGTATACAAATCTTTTATGTTCTCAAAGCCAATGGCATTCAATTCAAGTTGGGTAACATGCATGCATCAATGTGAAAGCGCATCCGCCACAACATTCTCGTTGCCTTTACTGTACTTGATGACATAAGGAAATGACTCAATGAATTCACTCCACCTAGCATGATGCTTGTTCAACTTAGTTTCACTTTTAAGATACTTAAGTGTTTCATGATCTGTGTGAAGAATGAACTCATGAGGACGGAGCTAATGCAAGACTCTCATTAAAGCATATAGCTCTTTGTCATAGATGGGGTAATTGAGTTGCGCTCAGGAAAGTTTTTCACTAAAGTAAGCTATGGGGCGCTTCTCTTGCATTCACACACCTCCCATGCCATAACCGCTAGCATCGCAATGGATCTCAAAAGGTTTATCAAAGTCGTGTAAAGCAAGCAAAGGAGCATGTGTAAGAAAATTCTTAAGCTCATTGAATGCGGTATCTTGGGATGGTCCCCAAACAAAAGGCGTGTTTTTCTTACGCAAAGCATGCAAAGGTAAATCAATGGTGCTAAAATCCTTCACAAATCTATGATAGAATCCGGCTAAACCAAGAAAACTACGCACTTGTTGCAAGTTGGTTGGTTGGGGCCAAGTATTAATAGCATTGATATTAGATTCATCAACATGAACACCCTTAGAAGACACAACAAAACCCAAGAAAACAAGCTTATCAAAACCAAAAAGGCATTTGTCCATATTAGCATAAAGGCTCTCTTTCCTAAGGGTTTGCAACATGGTTCTAAGATGGGTGACATCATCTTTAAGAGATTTGCTAAAGATAAGAATATCCCCAAATTAGGCCACAACAAATATGCCAATATAGGGTCGAAGAACAAAATGCATGAGTCGCATGAAAGTACCAGGTGCTTTGGATAAACCCATAGGCATAACAAGCCATTCATATAAGCCAAATTTGGGTTTTAGATGCGGTTTTCCATTCACCACCTTCTTGGATACGTATTTGATATTAGCCACTTTTAAGATCAATTTTAGAGAAAAATTGCGGCTCCACTAAGCTCATCTAGCATATCATCTAGGCGTGGAATCCGGTGATGATAAAGCATGGTAATATCATTGATAGGACAACAATCTGAACACATGCGATATGTACATCTTTCTTGGGAACAAGGATTACTGAGACGACAGAAGGGCTCGAGCTTTCACGTACATGGCCGTTGTCGATGAGTTGTTGTACTTGCCGTTGGATCTCCATGGTTTCCTTGGGATTGATGCGATATGGAGCCTTGTTAGGAAGGGGTCCTCCAGGGATGAGGTCGATGCGGTGTTCGATGCCTCGAAGTGGAGGTAGACCAGGAGGTAGGTTGTCGGGGAATACATCTTGGAATTCCTGCAATAGAGAAGATAACACTAAAGGTAGATTGTGAGAGGTGTTAGTTTTCGGTGCCTCGTCCTTGCACAAAAGGACATAGTGTGTGACACTTGATGGGTTCTCACACACTTCTCTCATCGCACTTTTGGTGGCAAATAGGACTAAGTGTTTCTTGTCGCTCATCATGGAGGCACTCACGTTGGGCTTGTGGCGCTCACTCTCTTTTTGGTGGTTCACTCCCTCACTATCCTCTCCACGTTGGGTGGCTTGCTTGTTGGCGATCACATGGCTAGGAGACATAGGTCATAGCACATACTCCTTTCCCTTCATCTTTGAAGCTATAGTGATTTGTTCGCCCATTGTGGATGACACCTCGCTCAAATTACCATGGCCATCCAAGAAGGAGGTGGAAAACGGACATCGGAATGACATCACACTCCAAAGTGTCTTCGTATGCTCCAATCTTGAAGGAAACTTGCACCATATGCTCGACTTGGATAGTGCTGGAGTCTCTTAGGCATTAAACCTTGTAGGGGTGTGGGTGTGTCGATGCAACAAACCCTGGGTCTGTTGCCCAGGCTAAGCACAGGCATGGGAACAAGATCGAAGCACCAGCCCAAGTCAAAGTACAAGAGACCAAGAGATTCGAAGGACCACCATGCAGATAAGAGGGACCAAGACCAAGCCAGTGAAGCAGGATATCATCGAGAGAAAGGCCTCCCTTGCCAGGCAGGCGAGGCCGGCAAGGGGCGAGGCCACACCTAGAAGCGGACAGCCAAGGCATCCCGGCAGGGCCTACCAGGACTCACGGAGGCAAAACCACCTCACCAACCACTCCACCACGACCCACGTCATCGATCGGTGCGGCGTCAAGCCGCAGAGTGACTAAGTGGCAGCCATTCTCCACGTTGCAGCCATTCCCTACAGGAAAATCCCACAGATGACACCCATCCTACGATGTGTCAAGCGAGCAGGCGTGAAGCTGGCAAGATAGCCTGGCAAGCCTTGCCGGGCAATCAACAATGTGACGTTAAGTGGTGCATTTAATGCGCCCTGTCAGCCCGCAGAGTTAGGTATGATAGCACGGTTTTCTATCTTATTGGTTCATAATGACTACTTTGCCATTGCGGTAACCCCTTGATCTATAAAAGGAGGCCCATGGCAACCATAGAAAGAGTTAGACAGTTGGATAACTCACACCCCCATATGCGCGTAGTCGCTGCTACCCAAAGGCAACCCCTGTCGGGCGAGTGTACTACGCTCCACCACCACCTTTACACCATCAATCCACCAAAGTATGAGTAGGGTTTTACTCCTCTCAGCGGCCCGAACCTGGGTAGAACTGCCCGCGTGATCTCTGCCGTGCAGCCCCACGCTCGTCTGCTCTTTGTGCAACGCGATGTCCCCCTGCCGAACCAGCAAGGGACCTCCTGGTCCCAGAGGTGGTTGTGGTTTCCCTCAACAGGGTGCTTCATCTTGACCAATTGGAGCTTGGAGCATAGCTCATCGCTTGCCAAGTTATGGCAACTCCCTCCATCGATGATGACCTTGACGGACCTTCCATTGATGCTGGCCTTGGTGTGGAAGATATGGCATCTTTGGTCTTCGTCTTTTTTATGTTAAACTGTCAAGACCTTGGAGACAACGAGCGCATGGCTCGAATCTTCGTCACAAAACACTTGATTATCTTCATCTTCCTTCACGCGCCTCTACATGGCCACTTGCTCAAGGGCTTCCATCTCCTCGTCACTCATTGAGTCGTATGTTCTGTCATCGTTGAGGATCACAGTGCGCTTGTTGGTACACTCAAAGGACGTGTGACCTCGGCCGCCACATGTGAAGCACTTCATTGAACTTGTCTTGACGGTCTCATCGGTTGGAGTTATAGATGATGAAGCTCTCGTATTGAAGTTGCTTGTAGTAGGAGGACGACTTGAGGTTGTCAAAGTTGTCTTGTAACTTGACTTGTTTCCATTGTTTGTAGAAGGCTTGGTTGAGGTAGTAGGCGTTGCAGTCATTGAAGCTTGGTTATTGGAGAAGCCATAGCTCTTGGAAGAGTATTTGTCATACTTGAAGTCATCTTGCACTTGTCGCTCCACCTTGGTGGCTTGGTGCACTAGCTCGATGCGGTTTGAGTATGGTTGGAAGTCGGCGATCTTCTTGATAGGATGATTGAGTCCATTCAAGAAACATGCCATAGTTTGCTCATCATCTTCCGTGACAATGGCTCGTATCATGGCAATTTCCATTTCCTTGTAGTACTCTTCAGCGCTCTTTGTTCCTTGCTTGAGGAGTTGGAGTTTCTTGAAGAGGTCGCGGTTGTAGTAGGTTGGCACAAAACATGCTCTCATGACATCCTTCATTTGATCCTAAGTGGTGATGGGTGGTTCACCTCTTGCTTCTCGTCGTTCAATGACTTGCTCCCACAAAATGAGGACGTAGTCTTGGAACTCAAGGGATGCCATGGCGATCTTCTTCTCTTCCTCATAGTTGTGTAAATGAAAGATCTTGTCAACCTTCAATGCCCATTATAGGTATTCTACGGGATCATTGCTTCCGGTGAACTTGGGCATGGTGAACTTGAGCTTGCCGTAGCGTTGCTCTTCATTGTGTTGAGGTCGAGGGTGATGACATCCTTGACGAGGAGGATTGTCTCCCTCAACTTGCTCTTGGCGTGGAGGATTCCCATTGTCATGTTGCTCTTGGCAAGCTTGTGCTTCTTGTCGATCTTGTGGAGGAGCTTGAGGAACTTGATGATGCACCCATGCTTGATATCTTCTTTCTTGAACTTCATCACCAAGTGCTTCTTCTTGCTCGCGCCTATGGCGGTTGCGTGCGGCAACTGCATGACTTGTGTTGTGAAGGGCACGTTGCGCCTCAAGTGCTTAAGATTCTCTCCATAGTTGTTCTGAACATTGTGCCTCGGCATCTTGCTCATATTGGTGTTGGCGCGCTCGCTCTTCCTCTTGTTGGAATAGACGTTGCCGTTCTTGTGCTTGCGCCAACGTAGCTTGGTTTTGGTGATGTTGATGTTCTTGTTCTCGAAGTTGCTCTTAATGATCGGTGTCGTGTAGAGGATTGCGGTTTGCTTGACTATCTTGACGCGCAGCTCGGCGAAGAGTGTTCGATGTTGGTGTACGTGAGCCAGAGATAGTGTCGTCAGATTGTCGACTCGAGTGGCTCCTTCTTGAGTAGGACGAAGTGGTAGAAGAGCGGTTGAGCAACAAGGCACGAATCTCGTCCATTCTTGCGTTGTTCTCTTGTTTTTTTTCATTGAGCTTGTTGTCGAAGTAGTCCCTTGTAGGTTGCTCGGAGAGACGCTAGTCGGTGGTGAGGTTGTCGAGAAGGTCGTTCATTGCTTGTTGTTCTTGATGCAAAGCTCGTTGTACACTAAAGAGGTGGCTCTTGGTGACGTAGGAGGTCATGTCGTCTTCTTGCTCAATGAAGAGTGGGTTGGTAGAAGAACTTGGCCTATCCATCATTACAAGCAAATATATGAGTGGGAGAAGGAGAATAACTTATCCCAAATGTACCTTGACCGATGTTGAAGATGGATCAATGATCACTCAAATGTATAACAATGGAATAGCACAATTGATACCAATTCTTGTCGGTTCTCACACCTACACACAAGTAAAAGCTTATGGTGGAGCTCGGTTAGGATGGTGGCACAAAATTTGATGCAATTGTTAGTGAGCCTCAATAATGTTGGAAAAGATTCACAAATTAGCAAATGCAACAAGTAGACCAAAAGCAATATATGGTACACAGAAACACACACGCGAATAGATAAATGGGGTTATTCAACCAAGGAATGAGCCAAAATGTGGAATCCATGAAAATGCTCTTGTGGCACAACTCTAGATAGACGCTAGAACGATTGCACAATAGGCGGATATGAAACTTGTGCACAACCTACAAAGCAAAAATGCAACGACTTCTGTCCCAAGTATGCTATATTTATGTTGTTCCGATGATATGATCCAAGATGATCGAGTATGACAATCTTTATGTATTATGATGCTATGGTTCTTGCTTAAAAGCTCTTTGCTTATCTTTCCTCTTTTTCTTAAAAGCTTTTTTGGCTCTTTCTCTTTTGACCTCTTTCTCATGCAAGACTTCACGAACCAAGATAGCAATTGTGTATGCGATGAAAATCTTGTGACTCAAAAGATGATACTAAGATATGTACCAAGATGATATGGTATCCATGCAATGGCAAGTATGATCACTAATGTGCACAAGTTACGTTGCCGACAATACTCAAAGGCTAGTCTCGATAGGCAAGATACGCAAAATGGGCCGTGGTGGGTATCAATGTAATGGCAAGGAGTAGACCAAGATATCATCGAGATTACTATCCGTGCTTATGTTTGGAGGTGTCAAAATTGTTGAGCGGTTGTTGTCGATGACGAGCCCGAGGCGAAGATGAGTGGTGGCGATGTCGAAGTCAAACCGTACCTATATAGCTGAAACACAATAGGACACGGGAACCAAAACTCAAATTCTCAAGGAACAAAACTTGTCAAAATTTGTCAGAGTGCGTAATGGGTAAGCGATGGTGGTTGTGGAAAGTGCAAATGGTATCGGAGTGCGTATGCGGAAGTGGAGGTGTAGAGGTGGTGGTGGCCGAACTGAAAATTTTCTGTTTCGTCAGGGAACGTCGGATGTTCGGTGGTGGTCGGACGACCAGTACGCATCGGATGTCTGGTGCCTGGGCGATTTCAGGCATCGGATGAACTCCTAGGGTTGGTAGAGGAGAGGCAAAATTGGATGAATTTGTGGATGGAAAAGGTGGGGAAAAGCTAGATCTACCTGCTAAACATGAAATCCACGGACCAAATCCAACAAAACTTCATCACACCACCAAATCACAAAAAAATTAGGAGGCTATTTTTGCGGGGATTTTTGAATTTGGGGAAGAACACAACAAAAAAAGGCTACAAAACAAGGTTAGGGGCTCCAAATTCATGATCAACCAAGGCTCATGATACCAAGATGATGTAGGGTAGAACCCTTGATGCCCGATCTTTCACGAAATGGAGGGGATCCTACGAAGAACACAATGAACATGAAGGGAAACACGAGGCAAAACACGAGAGGAAACACTCAAACCAACAAGATTCGATTACACATGTGCTAGATCCCCAAAACACAAAGATATACACGATCCACGATCAACAAGGGACGATACAGGTAGCTAGTTCTTCTTAGTGAGGAGGCCTTGAAGGTCTTCCTGTTAGGGGTCTTGAATCCAAGGTGGATCTTCTCCGTAGAGGCCGCTGTCTCTCTCGGTGGAGTAGATCCATATGGATGAGCAAAGCTCTATCTCAAGTATGAGCTAAACCAATGCTAACCCTAGAAAGAGGGAGGAGTAGGAATATATATAGTCTAAGGGGCCGAAAGGGTACATGGCCTTCGGCCCAACACGCTGTGCACAGACAGGCGTCGGTTGTCCGGACGCTGGCGGACGTATGGTGGCTCGGGAGTGTCCGGACGTCCGACATTTCGGCTCGGGTCAGGTGGCATCGGATTTCCGGAGACGGTCGGTCGTCCGGTCATCGGTCGTCCGGAGGCTTCAGACTTCCGAGAGTTTCCCTTCTGTTGAGTGGCATCGGATGTCCGGAGGGGCTCGGTTGTCCGGCTGTTGGGGGAGTTGTCGGCCGCCAGTCCATGTCGGTCGTCCGGCCGCTGTAGTTCTTGCAGGCTGGGACTTGGCTAGCTGGCTGGAGCTTCTAGGTGTCGGACATCCGGTCCAGACCGGTCGTCCGGTGGCTATAGGCTTTTGACAATTCTTCTTCTTGTTCCTTGTACATGGTGTCCTCGTTGTCTTGTCCGTTGGGTGTCACTGATCCATGGCCTTCCTCCAAGCAGCTGATCACACATAGGGTTTCCGCTTGAGGTAGTAGCCATGTCTCATACATAGAATGTGGTAGTTCAGAGAGGAGCGAGTTCACCTTATCTTCAATAGCCTTTGCTCGAGATCTTGTCATTTGTCCAAGTGGTGTCGTTGGAGATGTAGGTGGGTCCATGGGGATGATCTTGGGATGCTCTACATCACTCCTGACTTACAAAAAGAGAGGCCAAAGAGCCCCCCCGCCCAAAAAAAGAGGCGAAAGATACCAAACAAAAAAATGAGAGAAAAAGAGAGAAGGGACAATGTTACTATCCTTTTTCTACACTTGTGCTTCAAAGTAGCACTATGTTCTTCATGATAGAGAGTCTCCTATTTTATCACTTTCATATACAAATGGGAATTTTTCATTATAGAACTTGGCTTATATATTCCAATGATGGGCTTCCTGAAATTGCCCTAGGTCTTCGCGAGCAAGTTGGATGCACACCCACTTAGTCTCTTTTTTAGCTTTACACTTATAGCTCTAGTGCATCTGTTTCATGGTAATCCCTACTCACTTGCAGCAATATCAATTGATGGGCATCTCCATAACACATTAATTTGCCTAGTTGATGTGAGACTTTCTCCCTTTTTGTCTTCTCCTCACAACCTCCACCATATTCTGTTCCACCTATAGTGCTATATCCATGGTTTACTCTCATGTATTGCGTCAAAATTGAAAAACCCTTGAGAACATTAAATGTATGAAACAATTGCTTGGCTTGTCAACGGGGTTGTTTTTAGGGATCTTTTGCTGTGTAAAAACAAATATTTATGCAAGTCGCCTGACTTTCATCATTTGGGTCAGTCGACCATTTCAGGCGGTTGCATGAATATCCTACGTCTCCTAACCATTCTTCCTCACCTCTTCTTCTTCCCCAACATACCACCGCACGGGCCTCATGGATCTTCCCCAACTTGCGGTTCAATAAACATACTGTATGAACAAAAATTATATGTCAGCGGTAGGATGGCTGAGTTTGGATTGATCAAATGAAGTAGGTGAGACGTCTCCAACGTATCTATAATTTATGAAGTATTCATGCCATTTTTGCAACAATTTTATATGGTTTTGGTATGATTTTATTAGAACTAACCCGGACTGACGTTGTTTTCAGTAGAACTACCGTGGTGTCTTTTTTGTGCAGAAATAAAAGTTCTTGGAATGGGCTGAAGATTTACGGTGATTTTGTTGGACCAAAAGAGACCACCGAAGCACGAGAGTTGTGCCAGGAAGTGGACGAGAAGTCCACAAGATTCCTAGCCGCGCCCTACCCCCAGGGTGCTAGCTCCAGGCTTGTGGGCCCCCTGAGCACCCCAGACTTGTTTCCGACGCTAAAAATTCTTATAAATATAGAAACCTCCGAAAAAACCCTATAACGGAAGTTCCGCCACTGCAATCCTCTGTAGCCACGAAAAACTAACTGGGAGCCCGTTATGGCACCCTACCGAAGGGGGAAATCTTCATCGGAGGCTATCTTCATCATCGCGGCAGTCTCCATGACGAGGAGGGAGTAGTTCACCCTCTGGGCGGAGGGTAAGTACTAGTGGCTATGTGTTTGATCTCTCTCTCATGTTCTTGATTTCGCACGATCTTGATGTATCAGGAGCTTTGTTACTATAGTTGGATCATATGGTGTTCTTCCCCCTCTACCTTCTTGTGATGAATTGATTCCTGCTCTTTGAGGTTTCGTTATGTTGGATTGAGTATTGGCTTTGAGAACACTTGATGTATGTCTTGCAATGGCATATATGTGGTGACAATGGGATGTTCTATTGATTCACTTGATGTATGTTTTAGAACTTAACTCGTGGATTCCCAAGGTGACATTGGGTTAATCTATGTAAAGGGATTGATGCATGTTTTCGTCCTACATTCTCCGATAGAAACTTTGGAGTGATTCTTTGTTGCAAGTTGAGGGATTGTTGTGTGATCTAATTATGTTATCTTTGTTGAGATAATTTGCATTAGTGATAGTATGAACCCTAGGCCTTGTTTTCAAGCATTGCAATACCGTTTTTTCTCACGTTTGTTACTAGTTACCTTGTTGTTTTTATATTTTCAGATTACAAAAAACTTTATCTACTATCCATATTACACTTGTATCACATCTCTTTGCCGAACTAGTGCACCTATACAATTTGCCATTGTATTGAGTGTGTTGGGGACACAAGAGACTCTTTGTATTTAGTTGCAGGTTTGTTTGAGATAGACCATATTCATCCTACGCCTACCACGGATTGATAAACCTTAGATCGTCCACTTGAGGGAAATTTGCTACTGTCCTACAAAACTCTGCGCTTAGAGGCCCAACACGAGTCTACAAGAAGAAAGGTTGCGTAGTAGACATCAGTAGCACATGTTAGTGAGGGTGCATTCGCTTGGTTGGGTTTGCGTGTGCAGGAGCGACTGTGTGAGGGTGCGGTGTGACTAGGATAGGCGTGTGTAAGTGTACCTCCTTTTCATTTTGAAAAACTTTAGGCAAGCTTGGCAAAAATGTGTGGCAAAGTACGACAATTCAAGGCCTAAACCCAAATAGGATACAAGTATGTACTTGTGTTAAACTTTGCGTGATCGATGGATACAAATCCTCGTTTGGCATGTCAATAAATGCATATGTTTTTCTCCAACGCAGAAAGAGCTGACCATCTCACACCTCATTGCTTGATTAATGCAGCACCATGCAAACCAACCTTCTCACTTCCACATGCATGCAAGGGTATATTAATGTCCTTGGTTGCTATTACAAGGCAAACCCCATCAATTTTGCCTCGATTACTGTTAGTGGCCTTTTGCAAATTGTAATTTTGATACTGGCCTTGTATACAAAAAATGGAGGTAGTAACTATTTGACTTCCTTCCCCATTGCAGTGACGTCGACGATATCTCGAACGTTGTGGCTTTGGCGAAGTGCGTTCGACGGAGCACACCATTAAGGCAGACCACAATAACTTGTTCGCAAGTGCGTTGTTTGCATCCAGGAAGTCCGTCGAACCAAAGGAGGCCTAAATGTACTACTACTAGCACAATAGCATCGTCCATCCAGCTTAATGCGGTAAAGGTGGTTTCTCCAAGAAGACAGTGGAGAAGCGGAGTTAGTGAAGAGTGAAATGATGGTTGCTTCATCCATGTTTTGTGATTTGACACATCACTTCTTCGTGATTTGTGATAGAAGGGACATGGGAGTAGACTCTGTGCCCTATACGTGCGTCTAAGCACGGGAGAAAGAGGAGAGAGGTTGCATTTTTCTATTCCCTCAATCAATCAATCAATTAGGGAGCTTCGGTTCCCTCCTTTTGGCTTTGGCAGCACCATATGGTTCCCATCGATGCCAAAATCTATTTTCACATTTAACTACACATTGTGGATGCCCTTAAGCATACCACTTGGTTTTGCTCCTTGGTGCTATCTATAAAAATCTCGATTATATTGGCCCTGTTTGGATACTATAACTTAGCTAGAGGTTAGAGTTAGTTTCTAGCTCATGACTACCCCTGAACTAATTCTATCCAAATAGGTGGTTGGATGACAGGGTTAGGTTAACAATAAGTGCACTAGGAGAACTAGCTCCAATTAGCACCTATTGGGTGGGATAGTTTTTTTTGGTGGGTTAGATGCAACTAGCTCAAGCTAGCCCTCATGTTTGGATACTTTAGAGCTATTTGAGACCAAACTAGCTCTAACCCATGGATCCAAATAGGGCCATTGATCTAAAAAATGATATCAAGATTAGGAAAAGGAGGTGATTTTGCGGCGCGGAAGGCGGGGGAGGTTTCTTATTCTTAGAGGATGTTGGCCCGGCGGTTTGCTAACATGTGGTCCCACGTGTCAGTGATTTACCAAGCCGATCCGCATCCCACATGAGGCAGAACAACGGAAGAAGCAACACATGGTTAACTTGAAGAAGATGAGGGAGAAGCGGATTCAACAAAGAGTGAATTGATGGTTGCTTCGTCCCTCCAACTTTTTTGAGCATCACTTCGTCCCTCTAACTTAACTGCGAGAAAGGTGCAACTTTGTGATTTGATGCCCCATTGCTCATTACTACGCTGGTGCCATGACCGGGGTGCTTCACCCCTGCTGCTCTGCACTGTTATTTTGGTATGGCATGTGGACCCGGTTGCTTGATGTCCCACATGTCGGCGAAAGGGACTAGAACATTTATAAAAAGCAAGTGCTCCACTCTTACGACGGAGGAGTACATGACACGGCAGCCCAGTGAATTGTTACTTATACTGTAGTACTACTATAGTTTTGTTGTTTCGTACGATCTATCGATAAAAACCCGATAAACAGGCGAAGGCAGGATTTTGCCTGCGTGGTAGACAAGGTAGTTTGGCATAGTCAGTTTGACACAGAGAGCGAGAGAAAGATGTGAAATGCTTGAATGTGTAATGGGCCCTTTTTGTGTGTGTGCAGTCTGACTTTTCGTATCACTAGATGATACTAGCCATACATTTCAAAGGCAATTTTAATGTATGCAAACTGAATAATTAAGTAACAATATGCGATCTAGTAAAACTAAAAACACATACGATTTATTGTGTTAGAGTGTAGTAGTGCTGTATTGCATAGTTGTTAGATGTAACATGCAAGAAAGTGTAGAGATGTACTTTTGGAGGACCTACAAAGAGAAATTGGGCATAAAGTGGATTCAAATATTTGTTTTCGTCTTCATAGAATTTGTAACCCATATCTACAGTTTATACGGTAGACGTGAATGCTTGTTCGCTCTTACGAAACCAGTATAGCAATAATGAGGTGGCATGAGCCAATTTAGGCACTGGCACGTTGGCCTACTCGACTCCAGAGAGAGAGCGAGAGAAAAGATAAATACACTAGTGGTCATTGTAAATATTTCAAGCGAAAACCGTAATACGGCCACCGGACTTCAGTATACGTCATTACGGTACTTGCTCACCGTTCAGCATTGGATTGCACTCTGTTGACCGACCAAATAGTCTGTGTGGCACTATGTTGACTGGTTAAATTGACCACGTTCCTTGTGGGTCCCACCTGTCAGTTCGCAGAGGAAAAAAGTAAGATAAACACAAATTTACACAGACGCGACAAGAGTGTCTGTCAGGACCTAATGTGTGTGCATGCACGTGCAGGTTGAGCGCTTCAGCATGAGCGTGTGTGTTGGTCATGTGGTGTGTGCATGCATGCATGCGAGTGTTGCGTGCATGCGTGTGTGTGACTATGGTGTGGCTGCGTGTGTATGTGTGAGTGTTGCATGCATGTAGTTTGTGTGCATGTGTGCGTGTGTGTATAATCACCACACTAGCTCATGTGTGTTAAAACAGACGGCTCAGCATACCAATACAAGGCCACCTTGTCCGTTGTGCCCGCGGTCATGACTTTGAATACCGATGTCCAATTTTTTTAGTGTTTGTTTTCATTCTTATACACGCCAACAGGTGGGCCCAATGGTAGTGAGATAATGTGATGCAACACTAGAGGTTCCACGTGGAGCGTTTAACTGGTTAACTAGTCGTGTCGCGAACAAATACAGAGTTGTACGGTGAGCCCGTGACTGTATAAAAACCACAAAACATAAATGGTGACCGTAATGAGTGGATTTTGAAGTCCAATGTACGTATCGTTCTTTCGCTTCAAATATAGTGATCATCGTTGTATATATCGCGAAAGAAAGATGAAACATGCGTGAATGTGCTGGAGGCATACTTTTAGTGGACATAGAGATAGTTTGTGTGCATACGTGAAAGGGGCGTAGAGGGGGGTGTGCAATGGAGAGAGATATGCTCTTTGTTTCTCTTTATTATGACTAACTTTATATATAGTATAAAAATTCACAGTGCGGAATAAATATCATTGGGTGCACCATGCAATGCAAGTTAACTTTCATACTCCATATAACTTTGTAATGTTGTATATATGTAGAAATTCTAAAATAATTTTTGGCCACACTTTGTGTGGTTTTATTCAAAAGGAATGTTGTATGTGAAGTAAACGTGAAGAGAGGGCTTTTTAGATCAATGGGGTACGTGATAAGATGTAACATGTGGGAATGTGTAGTTGATGTATTTGATAGGGTCTAGAGAGGGTATGTGTATGTATTCAAGAGATGCATGGATTGAGGGGCCGGTGGGGGGGAGGCGACGTGGGAGAGATATCACGAGAAATGAGAGAGGTCGAGAGAGAGAGAGAGAGAGACGAATAGGATGTCACGGTGAGAGATGCCTGTGAGTGTGTACATGCAAGGGGGAGGGGATAGAGACACGAGGAGAAAAAGTTTTTGCGGTGTCTATGTTGGTATGTGTTGGTGTTAGAAGATAACGAGACCTAGGGGCAGAGGGTTTGTCACCGCGTAAGGTCTGGTCGGCCGAGGTGATGCCTTCGATCTGTTCCGTCATGTGCCACATTGGTCATCCCATGATGCATTCACTCAGGGAGACCCATGGTGGACTAGTCTACAAGACAAAGATATGAGAGCCATGAAGGACTCTGTGTCCACTGACAAAGCCGGCTAGGATTTGTAAACCTAGGTCCCCAGACTAAGGTAACCCCTTGTCTTTGATATTACCATTCATCCAACCTAACTTCAAGGTGAATCCTACAGAATGCTCTGCTGGAATCATATTCGTCAATTAGGAAGAGAGGTGGAGACAATGCGTGCGAGATAGGCCTATAGATAATGTGCTTGCAGGAGACATGTAGGCAGGTCTATGTATAGAGAAAGGGTCGATTGGGATAGTGCATGCGTATGCATGTGAGAGGAAGAGTTCTTGTGATAAAGGTTAGTGAAAACAGTCATAAATGGTTGCGAGAGGGAGGGAGGGTGATACAGAGAGCATGTGTGCGAGAAAGACACTTCGGGAGATAGTGTGTGAGCATGTGTGAGAGACCCCCGATGGATATGCACCGTGTGCGCGTATCTGTGAGAGAGAAAGTTAGCATGTGTGTGAGGAGGGGCCTATGGAGAGTGAAACTACACATAAAATACTAGTGTACACATTGATTAAAAATATAAATTGTATCCAAATATTAGGATATGATCATGATATTTGGAATCCGCATAAGGAACGGTCATTGATCCATCAGAAATCTATATTCTATCGAATTTGAGCATGTCTATGTTATTATTCGACATTGATCCATAGAGTTAGTATTTTGAACTCTAGACAATGCATCGCTTAAGCAATTCGAATATAAACATGAGTATAGTTCATGTTGTGTGTGTAAAGCACATTACACATACAAAATTTACACGACGAAAATTCTAAATAGCTAGCTAGGAAATAGCATACATGTGAATTCAACTTAAGGTGGTTTAAAAAATTTGAATTCAACATGAAGTCCATTCAATTATTTGAATTCGAGATCATGGCATTTGTAAATCATACCTAAATAATGGGAGCACCAATCTTTGTTCTGCTTTTGTACATAGATTACCCCAATCGTTCAAATTTACCTCCTCCATTCCAAAATAATCATAGTTATAGGATTTCCAAGAGTCCAAATTTAAAAAATAAGCGCATAATTTAATGAGGTTTTCAAACATACAAGGTCAAATTTAACGTTGTCTATTTAGATCAATCCTCAAAGTTCAAGAGTACTCTAAACGTGAATGCTTCTATTTCAAAATTTCAAATGAAGCGCCAAAAGAGCCTCTACTCGCCCGAAACCGCGTGAGACCAATGTTTGGTAGAAGGAAAATACTTTTCTAACTCTGACCCGTGAAACCTACCGGCCCAAGGTCCAAAGGTCTAAATCGGGGTAGGCTTGTAGCTTCATCTAGACGCCATGCAACCATCTCTGAAGAACATTCATACACCGTGGCCACCTAAATACACATGCACTTGGCCGAAATCACTCCTGCCCACTATTTGGGACACCTGGGATTACCATCCTACCCCCGACCCACAGTAGGTCTGAAATTTAAGAGGGGACAAAGTTTGTACTTCCCCAAATTTCAAACAAGTGCGTCCCATCTGTTAAAAAAACAAGCACATCCCAGACCGAAACATGGTTCCCCCTTAGCTCCCCCTGTCTCTCGTCTGATTCCTCATTCGTACTCCGTGGGTGCCAAAACTACCTCTCCACCAGCCGTGAAACCCTGGCATCCTCCATCTGCCACTCCATCCCACCCATCAACCGCCGCCCTCCTCCATCAAGCCAGAGCCGATACCTCGACGTCGTCGTCCACCGCAACCGCAACCGCAACCGCAATGCCCTTCACGGCTAGTAGTTGAAGCCGAGGCCGAGCTGCCTCCAAGACGCCACGTGGACCATACCGAGCCAGTTCAACCACGCCTTCTTGCGCCTCACAGCTTCCACTCCAACGTCGCCACCGTCCACCGCACCGGAGCTGTTCCCGCTACGCCATCCTTCGTCGCCTTGGATCTGCTTCCCCTCCGCTGACAAACGACCACCGCAACAGAGTCAACAATTTGGCCGTGGGTTCGTCCAAGGCTCCACACTCCTCCACAACATCGGTCCCGCAGTAAAAATAAGAAAATCGTCACGAATTCAAGAGGACACAGCACTGGAAAATGGAACTGGTACTCCTCTTCCCTTATTCGTGCAAATCTTACGTGTGCGCTTGCACCATATTCAACCCACAGAAGACCCAAGTTGACCGCTTCTTCCCGCACCTTCTTCCCGATACTAGATGTTCCTAGTAACTCAAGACACACTAGGTTTCTCCTCATATATTATTTCACCTTACCTAGAGGTCCGTCGCCATCTGGATTTCGATTCCTAGTTAGTTGATTCCTAACTAAAGGAAGCATTTCTCGGCATAACAAGCGCTAGTCCACCTATTACATGATCTCGCTCACCATGAACCACCATCCCAGGTGCTTGCTTTAACTTCACCGTGTCATATGTGGTTCCATGTTGCACATGTTGTGTAGCTTGTATTCGAAAGGCCAGAGTTGGTCTTTATTTAGGTAAGGAAATATATTTTTTACATGAACCGCCATCCCGGGAGCACCAGAAGACAAATAGCTAGTCAGGGCACTGGCCGAGCCAGTGACAAGTCCAGCAGAGACAGTGGTGGCGAAGCAGCCCGCCTCCCACCAGGCTCTTATGTCCTCGATGATCATGCTCACCACTCCAGCTGGGTGTCTAGCTTGTATTGCTTCCAATTTGCTCAAATAGCATCTGCTACACATTATACCTTTGAATATGACACGCCTTCCTATTTTTGGTAGATACTACTACATCTGTCTATTAAACTTGTTCTTACATCAAACTAATGTTCTTGTGTACCCCTCATCAATCACTTATGATGAGACAGTCAGGCCCGTGGATTACTGTGAGAAAAGATCCTCCTTTAACGAATGCACTGTGAGCCTCCACACATTATTCTTAAGAAACAACAAGGCTAGATGAAGATAGTCAACATATATCTTTAGTTGATGACCACATTTCCCCTACACCACCCTCGCAGGTGCTTGCTCTAACTTGGCAGCGTGATATGTGGTTGCATTTTTCATATGGTGTCTAGATTGTATTTCTTCCAATCTGGTGAAATTGCATGTGCTATTATTCCTAGTTTATAGATTATACTTGTTAATGTGACACACCCTCCTGTTTTTGGTACACAATACATCTGTCTATTAAGCATGTCCTTACATAAAACTATTGTTTTTTGTATCCCGCATCAATAAATTATGACGAGACACCTTTAGCATATGTATTGTAATGTTGGTTGCATCTTTCTTATGATTTGTAGCATGCACTGCTTCTAATTTGTTGAAACACCATTTCTGATGGGATGCTTTTAACTTGGCAGAGTCATATTGGTTGCATCTGTCATGTGGTGTCTAGCTTGCATTGCTTCTAATTTGTTGAAATGGCTTCTGCTTAGTTTACACAAATAGTTGTGAACATACCATGCCATCCTGTTTTTCGTACATATTCCGTCCTCGTATCATGTGTTTGCCTTACATTAAAGTAGTGATTGTCAGTATCATGCATGAATGAGTTCAGAAGAGTCAATTTTTTTGCTTTTTCTTGTCTTTTTTACTTGACAATTCAAAATCAATAAAGCGGAAGGAAATTAGCAAGGCAGTGGATAAAGGTGCTCCTTTCGACCAACTGAAACAAAGGGCCTCTACAGATTCTACTCTGTTGTCCCCCAAGAAGATTTGCAAGAAAACACATGCATAGTGTAGCGATCCAACCTCAAACGGTCGAATCTCCGTGCATAAGTGTCATCCCTGGATCGGTAATGCCGACACACACTGTACTTGAAGGATTTATAACAGAGTGCAATCACACACTTATTACATCAAATAACTCAAAGTGAGTACTTGTTACAATAATATGGCTAAAGGCCATCTAATGAAGATAACAGCAGAAGGCTACGAAGGTGAAGTGAGTCTATTAACTCCAACGACATAGCTGAGTGCAAGACAACGACCTAACACAGCTTACTCTTCATCTGAAAAGTCTGCAACATAATACGTTGCAGCCCAAAATGGGCCAACACATGGAATATGCTGGCAAAATAACACTGTAGAGCAAATGAACATGTAGCAGCTATAACTATATGCATATTTGGCTGGTGGAGGCTCTATGGTTATCTTGTTTGCGTAAAGCCAATTTTTTCCTACAACAAAGATATATATTTTATTTAACTACCAAGTTCGTTGATAAATATTGAGAAGGTTCCTCCAACTCAATCCCAATTAAATAGTAATTAACAGCCCAACAAAATTAATTAAGAGTGATGAGTTTGTGCACTCTGCAGAGGTTTGTGCGCTTTTCCATGATGTCCATAACCGGGGACATGGCTAACCATGATTAGTTTGTACACTCTGCAGAGGTTTGTGCGCTTTTCCCAGAAGACTCGATCTCCTCCGTTGTATTTCTCGCACTGCCTGATGTTTGAGAAACGGATGACCGAGGCACAGTCTTTCCGAAAGACGTCCCCTTAACCGATAGATCGGCCGGTACACCTACAATCCCCTACATCTGCTAGCGCATCATGGAAAGGATTCCCAAAACTTACTCAACTATGCCAGAGCTCATAATGGCTTGTAGCTACACACGGAAGTTTCTAGGAAGAATAATCTTATGATCCTTTTGAGGCTGGGTGGCGAACCATAGGATGATCACACGGGTACTCTGGGATATCCCAGGACAGCTCTGGATTGCTAGTCAACCACTTGGTGCTCCAGAGTGCCTCAACCAATCCACCCAGATGTGTATTAAAGTAGCAACCTTAAGTTAAGCCTTATTTAACAACTCTGACATCTGTCACGGATACACTCAACCAATCCATGTCTACGAGCATAGCAGCAGTATGCACATAACGTAGAAGTAACTCCCAAGGTTTACATAAAAAACAATAGGTTCTACATCATCAACTACTTCCCAATACCCACATGTTAAGCAGATCCTTCTCATGCAATGTTTGGGGGTTGAAACTAATGCATAAAAACTGGGTAATAAAGGGGTATGATCAAAGTTTTACTGGCCTTGCCGACGATCTGAAAACCCTAGTGACTCGTAGTAGCACGCTTCGCACTCCAGAAACTCTATCGCAAACAAACAATAACATACATAAGCACTCAAGCAATAGATGCAAGGGTAAAACTAAAAAAATATCCAAATCGAAAGTACAAGAGAAGAGCTTCGATTTGCAAAAATAAACAATCGAATCGGAGCTACGAAACTCAAACTGCGGTCAAAAGAAGTTCAAATTCAAATCTTCTTGCAACCAAATTTTAATTTGTCCAAACCATGTTCAAGTTGATTAAATGGAAAGTGGGGTTCGAGACAAAGATTTTGGTGCTAGTTTCACTGGATTTGGACAAACGGTTAAAAAGTTGCGAGCGTTTGAAGATCAGGGGCTAATCTGCGATAAAAATAATCATGGATAGGTCCCTGGCCAAAAAAAAGACTAACGAACGAACGTTCGCTAGCAGAGACAAACGAACGAACATGTTCGCGAATAGAGGCGTTCGGGTGAACATTCGCTAAGTAGATCCATTCAGGAAAAACCGAGAAAACCCTAACCCTAAAATAAAAACTGATCTAGATCGAAAACCGAAAAAAACTGGTGGCGGTTTTTACCGGTTCATGACGAAAACCGGCGGGTCGGCGAGATCCGGCGAGTCTGTGGCTCCGGCGTGGCCGTGGGCAATGGCGAGGCAGGGTGGCGGGGTCCGGCGAGCGGGTGGCGGCGCTGGCGGCGAGCGGCGCGGTAGGCGGCGGCGGGCGGCTCGGGGTGGTGGTGGCGACGGGGGCCTCGGCCTATTTAAGGGCTGGGGGGCGGCGGTGGCTTGCACGAGGGGCCGGCCCGGGGGTGGAGTCCGGCTCGGACTCCCGCTCGGCATCCGTGCCATGAACTGCGGCGGCGGTAGGAAGGCGGCTCGCGGGAGTTGGGCCGGCTGGGTTTCGGCCCAGTCGGTCCGGGAACTTTTTTTAAAAAATAAATTCTGCCAAATAAAAATCCTAGTAAAATATAAAATAAAATCTAAAATTTCCAAAAACAATTTTCACCGTCTAAATAAAATATTTAGAGCAAAGTGAACATTTTTTGGCCTAAAAATGCAATTTTCAAAAATGCATATTTTTCCAATTCAAATAAAATCTCAAATAAAACCCAAATAAAATATATATTTGATTTTAAAATTTTATCTCAAATATTCCTCTTTTTTGAATAAGTCATATTATCTTCACTCTTTAAATTTAAATATTGGAAATAATTGGAGAGAAAAAATATTAAAACCAAATTGACCCTCTTTTCAAATTTGGGAAAATTCAAATATGAGAATAAACAAAATCCCCAACTCTCTCCTTGGGTCCTTGAGTTGCTTAAGATTTCTAGAATCACAACCAAAAGTGCAAATAAAATATGATATGCATATGATGGCCTATGTCTAACATCCAAATTGAAATTTGGGATGTTACAAACCTACCCCCTTAAGATGAATCTCGCCCTCGAGATTCGGGTTGGCTAGAAAATAGGTGTGGGTGGTCTTTCCGTAGGTCTTCTTCTCATTCCCAGGTGGCTTTATCCTCGGTATGGTGGCTCCAGTGAACTTTGCAAAACTTGATAACCCTGCTGCGTGTAACTCGGCTTGCAAACTCGTGAATCTTGACGGGCTTCTCCTCGTACGTCAGATCACTCTCCATCTGAATTGCTTCCAGGGGCACTGTATCTCTTAGAGGAATATCGGCCATCTCTGCATGGCACTTCTTCAACTGGGAAACGTGAAACACATCATGAACTCCTGGCAGTCCTTCGGGTAACTCCAACTTGTAGGCCACTTCTCCCACACTTTCCAGAAGTTGGTATGGTCCTACAATTCTCGGGGCTAACTTTCCCTTAACTCTAAATAGTTTAACTCCTCACATTGGTGACACACGAAGATACGCTCGATCTCCAATTTCATAGACTACCTCCTTGCGTTTAGCATCGGTATAACTCTTCTGCCTGGACTGAGCTACCTTCAGTCTATCTCGAATCAACTTAACCTTCTCTTTGGACTCCTTGATTAAATCTGGTCCAAACAACTGACGGTCTCCAACTTCATCCCACATTAATGGTGTCTTGCATCTCCTTCCATACAAAGCTTCGAAAGGTGCCATCTTCAAACTAGCTTGAGAACTGTTGTTGTATGAGAACTCTGCGTAAGGTAAATTTTCATCCCAACTAGATCCATAATCTAGCGCATAAGCTCTCAACATGTCCTCTAGAATTTGATTGACTCTCTCTGTCTGTCCATCGGTCCGCGGATGAGAAGCTTTACTGAACTCTAGCCTGGTACCCAAGGTCTGGTGCAGCTGATTCCAAAACTTCGAGGTAAAATGTGTCCCTCTATCTGATACGATGGTCCTCGGAACTCCATGCAGACATACGATCCTGTTCATATATATCTTGGCCAACTTCGCGCTTGTATAAGTGGGTTTCACTGGGATAAACTGAGCTACCTTGGTCAAGCGATCAACTACTACCCAGATAGAATCATATCCCGATCAGGTCCTGGGTAATCCGGTGATAAAATACATGCCAAGCTTGTCCCACTTCCATTCAAGAATCGGCATAGGCTGTAAAAATCCTGCTGGCTTCTGATGTTCTGCCTTCACTCTCTGACATACATTGCATACTGCTACATACTCGGCAATATCCTTCTTCATACCTATCCACCAGAAACGCTCCTTCAAATCCAAATACATCTTGGTGCTTCCGGGGTGTATCAAGTATGGCGAGTCATGAGCTTCCCGAAGTATTAACTGTCCGATCTCCGCATTATTGGGCACATATACACGATCCTCAAACCATAAAGTCTCATGCTCATCCTCACGAAAACCATTGGCTTTTCCTTTGCTCATCTTCTCCTTTATCTCCGCTATTTCCTTATCATCCTTTTGAGCTTCTTGAATCTTTCTCAATAACATAGACTGAAACTCCATCGTTGCAATGAAACCTCTTGGAATTATCTGCAAACGAAGCTCCTTGAGATTCTCGACTAACTCCTGCGGTAATCTTCCGCTTACGAGGGTATTGACATAACTCTTTCAGCTCAAAGCGTCTTCTACAACATTTCCCTTTCCTGAGTGATAATGCAACATCATATCGTAATCCTTTATAAGCTTCAACCATCTCCTCTTCCTGAGATTCAACTCCCTCTGTGTGAAAATGTACTTCAAACTCTTGTGATCTTTGTACACATCACATCGGTTTACAATAAGAAAATGTCTCCAAGTCTTGAGCGCATGCACTACGGCTGCTAACTCCAAATCATGTGTGGCATAATTCAACTTGTGAGGTCTAAGATGCCGTGAGGCATATGAAACAAATCTTCCGTCTTGCATAAGTACACCTCCAAGTCCCAAGCGAGAAGCATCGCAATCCACATGTAAATCCTTGCATATATCCGGAAGAATCCACACTGGGCTGTAACCAAACGTTTCTTCAACTCCTGAAAACTGGCCTCACAATCTTCAGTCCATTTGAACTTGGTGTCCTTCTTCAACAAGTCTGTCATGGCTTTCGCAATCTGGGAGAAATTCTTGATGAACCTCCTGTAATATCCTGCGAGTCCCAGAAAACTGCGGATCTCTCCAACTAAGGTGGGTGCCAACAGCTCAGTGACAGACTGTACTTTGGTGGGGTCTAGTACTATACCTTCTCCCGATATAACATGTCCAAGAAATCCATCTTCCTTCAACCAAAACTCACACTTGCTAAACTTGGCATATAAGTGATGTTCCCTAAGATTCTCAAGAACTAAGTACAAGTGTTCCTTGTGTTCCTCTTCATTCTTCGAATACACCAAAATATCATCAATGAACACCACTACAAACTTATCCAAAAATTCCATGAACACCTTGTTCATCATACTCATGAAATAGGTAGGAGCGTTAGTCAATCAAAATGACATGACCGTGTACTCATATAGCCCATACCTTGTGGTGAAAGCTTCCTTAGGTATATCCTGTTGTCGGATCTTTAGCTGGTGGTATCCTGATCGCAGATCAATCTTGGAGAATACTTTAGCTCCTTGCAGCTGATCAAATAGATCATTGATCATCGGTAGTGGGTATTTGTTCTTGATTGTTACTTCATTCAATGCTCTATAATCAACAACCATTCTCAAAGATCCATCCTTCTTCTCAACTAAGAGCACCGGGGCTCCCAATAGTGACGAACTTGGTCGAATGTAACCTTTCCCTAATAGCTCCTTGATTTTCTTCTTAATCTCCTCCAGATCATTTGCGGGCATCCAGTATGGCCTCTTTGATAATGGTCCGGTGTCTGGCAATAGCTCAATCAAAAACTCAATGTCTCGATCTGGTGGCATGCCAGGTAATTCCTCTGGAAATACATCCAGGTAATCCTTCACAACAGGCACTTCTTCCTGAACAACTCCCGAGAGAGAATTTACTTGGGTCCTTCTTGGCGCATGCCTAGACACATACTTGATCCTTTTTCCCTCCGGGGAGGTGAGTAAAATTGACTTACTAGCACAATCGATGGTTCCTCCATACTTCGATAACCAATCCATTCCTAATATTATATCCAATACTTGGGACACTAAAATTATTAGGTCTGAGGGGAAAACATGTCTACCGATGGTCAATGGCGTCTGAAAACATCCTCTGCTTGCCATATAATCAGCTCCTTGCGAGCTTACTAACATAGGTGTCTTAAGAATTTTGGTGGGCAACTTATACATATCCACAAACCCCCTCGAAATGTATGAATGTGATGCACCAGTATCGAGAAGAACGATTGCAGTAAATGATTCAATCAAAAACTTACCTATGACTGCATCTGGCTGCTCTTTAACCTCCTCCATGTTAACGTGGTTCACCTGTCCCAGAGCTTCCATTGCCATTTCCATTCTTTGCTTTCGGGCATTCGGTGGTGTAGTGTCCAGTCTTCCTGCACTTGAAACATGTAATGTGACTTAAATCCTTCCTGGCGGGTGTTGTTGGGTTGGAACGATTCTGTCCGTTGCTTCCTCCATTCCCATTCCCATTCTGAGGGCCAATGTGGTTATGCGAACTCCCTCCATTGTGGGTATGGCCTCCATGGTTATTAGTGTGTCCTCTCGAGTTCGGGGTAAAATGAGGCTTCTGCTGAGCTCCAGAATTATACTTCCTTTTGTGGATCTCTATCTGTTGCTACTTTCCTTCAATCATAAGGGCCCTGTCTACCAACTCCTAGTAGTTAGTAAATGTTGCTACCATCAGCTGCATACTCAGCTCATCATTCAGCCCTTCCATATACTTCTCCTGCTTCGCGACATCTATGGCCACATCGTCTGGGGTATAGCGAGCTAACTTCCTGAACTCATCCACGCACTGCCCCACAGTATGATTTCCCTAGCGTAAGTTGCGAAACTCACACTGCTTCATGCTCATTGCTCCAGTTGAGACATGTGTAGTGCGGAATGCTTGTTGAAACTGATCCCAAGTGACATTGGCTATAGGGAATGTGGCTGTGTAATTCTCCCACCATGAGGCTGCAGGTCCATCCAATTCATGTGCAGCAAAGCGCACCATCTCAGCATCTGTGCAACCTGCGGTGGTCAACTCCCTTCCAATCCTCTATAGCCAGTCATCAACAACAATCGGCTCGGTGCTATTGGAAAACACCAGCGGATTCAACCTTAGAAAACGGGCTAAGTTGTCAACTAGAGGTGGTGGCGGTGGGTTGTTGTTGTTGTTGTTGCCCTGGTTCTGGACTAATAGTTGCATCAAGGTATTCTATTGCTGGATCAGCTGGGTGAGCTCCGATGGGAAAACAAATCCGGGGTCACGTCTCGAAGGTATATGATAGGTTAAGAGGGTAGAGATTAGAATAGAGTGAGGTCTAAGGGGAAAATCACTACCCATATGCTCATGAAACAAACACAATCATATCACACCACTCAATTCAAATAAGGGCATACAATCGATCTACCTACCGTTACAAAGTACTCGGACTATTCTATATACATGGGGGAATACTACTAATAATATGGTGGTCGACTAGAAATTTTGATCGAAAGAAGATTCCATGATATCTGCTCCAGCTTCATCTTCATAGTCATCATCATTGTCTAGGTCAGAGTCGGTGTCGTCTATGATGATGTAGTCTTCGGGATGGTTGTCACCTCCTGGCGCAGGGTCTCCCATGAATACTCCTAGCTTCTTCTTCAGATCTTCATGCTTCTCCAGTAGAACTACAATTTCCTCTACGTATCCATCGCGTGTAGACTTGAGTTCCTCTTCTAGCTCCATGTTCCTGGTCGTCACCTTCTTCAGGTCTATCATGCTGGCACACATCTGGTTCTCCTATCGGCGAATGTGTTGGTTTAACTCCTGGATGTAGGCTGCAATGGACTTGTCCCTCCTGGTACTGATCATCTCCCATTGCTCATCTCGGCGTCCACATATCTGGTAGATGGTGTCCTTAAGATCCTTCCAGTAAACTTCGCCGATGTGTCCGATGGTGATGTCAGCTACCATGCTCTTTCCTAGACTCCAGGTTGGTGCATCAAAGGAAAACTCTATGGGCTCAGTAACTCTTATGATTTTCCTTCCTGGAACATGTACTCTAATGGTCCAACGCTCTTCTTCTGGTAGAGTGGTGGTGTAGGTCCCGGTGAATCTTGGTATTCCGATGTTCAGGTATCTAGTGGCTTCCTTCAAGTATCGTCCAAATGGAGTGTCTTCATCCGGTTGAGAAAACTTGTTCCTTGGGTCCGCCATCTATAGAGTGGAAATGGAGAAGAGTCAGAAATGAGTAGAGAAGAGTGTCCTATGGCTCATGTTAATGGAAGCGTCCTATAGTCAGCGTGTGCTCTGATACCAGCTTATTGCGATCCAACCTCAAACGGTCGAATCTCTGTGCATAAGTGACATCCCTAGATCGGTAATGCTGACACACACAATACTTGAAGGATTTATAACAGACTGCAATCACACACTTATTAGATCAAATAACTCAAAGTGAGTACTTATTACAATAATATGGCTAAAGGCAATCTAATGAAGATAATAGCGGAAGGCTTCGAAGATAAAGTGAGTCCATCAACTCCAACGGCATAGCTGAGTGCAAGACAACGACCTAATGCACCTTACTCTTCGTCTGAAAAGTCTGCAGCATAATACGTTGCAGCCCGAAATGGGCCAGCACATGGAATATGCTAGCAAAATAACATTGTAGAGCAAATGAACATGTAGCAGCTATAACTATATGCATATTTGGCTGGTGGAGGCTCTATGGTTATCATGTTTGCGTAAAGCCAATTTTTCCTACAACAGAGGAATATATTTTATTTAACTACCAAGTTGGTTGATAAATATTGAGAAGGTTCCTCCAACTCAATCCCAATCAAAAAGTAATTAACAGCCCAACAAAATTAATTAAGAGTGATGAGATCAAACCAATAATTCAAGTACCAGATACTCAAGATGTCCATAGCCGGGGACACGGCTAACCATGATTAGTTTGTACACTCTGCAGAGGTTTGTGCACTTTTCCCACAAGACTCGATCTCCTACGTTGTATTTCTCACACTACATGATGTTTGAGAAACGGATGATCGAGAGTCTTTCCGAAGATGTCCCCTTAACCAATAGATAGGCCGGTACACCTACAATCCCCTACATCTGCTATCCTATCATGGAAAGGAATCCCACAACTTACTGAACTATGCCAGATCCCATAATGGCTTGTGGCTGCACACAGAAGTTTCTAGCATGAATAATCTTATGATCCTTTTGAGTCTGGGTGGCAAACCATAGGATGATCACACGGGTACTCCGGGATATCCCAGGACAGCTCTAGATTGCTCCAGGTGCCTAGACAACCACTTGGTGCTCCAGGGTGCCTCAACCGATCCACCCCAATGTATATTAAAGTAGCCACCTTAAGTTACCCTTTATTTAATAACTCTCACATCTGTCACGGATACACTCGACCAATCCACGTCTATGAGCATAGCATAGCAGTATAAGCATAACATAGAAGTAACTCCCAAGGCTTACATTAAAGACAATAAGTTCTACCTCATCAACTACTTCCCAGTACCCACATGTTAAGCAGATCCTACTCATGCAATGTTTTAAGGTTGAAACTAATGCATAAAAACTGGGTAATAAAGGGGTATGATCAAAGTGTTACTTGCCTTGGTGACGATGTGAAAACCCTAGTGACTCGTAGTAGCACGCTTCGCACTATGGAAACTCTATCGCAAACAAACAATAATATACAAAAGCACTCAAGCAATATATGCAAGGGTAAAACTCAAAATAAAATATCCAAATCAGAAGTACAATATAAGAGCTTCAATTTGCAAAAATAAATAATCGAATCGGAGCTACGAAACTCAAACTGCGGTCAAAAGAAGTTCAAATTCAAATCTTCTTGCAACCAAATTTTAATTTTTCAAAATCATGTTCAATTTGCCTAACTGGAAAGAGGAGTTCGAGACGAATATTTTGGCGCTGGTTTCACTGGATTTGGACAAACGGTTAAAAAGTTGCGAGCGTTTGAAGATCACAGGCTAATCTGCGATTAAAATAATCATGGATAGGTCCCTGGCCGAAAATAAAATAAAAAGAAAAGACTAACGACCGAACGTTCGCTAGTAGAGACAAACAGATGAACGTGTTCGTGAACAGATGCGTTCGGGTGAACGTTCGCTAAGTAGATCTGTTTGGCAAAATCCGAGAAAACCGAGAAAACCCTAACCCTAAAATAAAATCTGATCAAGATCGAAAACCAAAAAAAACTGGTGGCGGTTTTTACCGGTTCACGATGAAAACCAGCGGGTTGGCGAGATTCGGCGAGTCGGCAGCTCTGGCATGGCGCCGGGCAACGGCGAGGCGGGGCGGCGGGGTCCGACGAGCGGGCGACGGCGTTGGCGTCGAGCGGTGCTACCGGCGACGGCGAGCGGCCTATTTAAGGACTGGGGGGTGGCGGTAGCTTGCGCGAGGGCTGGCCCGGGGGCGGAGTTCGGCTCGGACCCCCCCTCGCTGTTCGTGCCGTGCACGGCGGCGGCTGGAGGAAGGCCGCGTGCGGGAGTTGGACTGGCTAGGTTTCGGCCTAGTCGGTCCGGGAAGTTTTTTTTTAAATAAATTCCGCCGAATAAAAATCCTATTAAAATATAAAATAAAATCTAAAAATGCCAAAAACAATTTTTGCCGTCTAAATAAAATATTTAGAACAAAGTGAATATTTTTCTGGCCTAAAAATGCAATTTTCAAAAATGTGTATTTTTCTAATTCAAATAAAATCTTAAATAAAACCCAAATAAAATATTTATTTGATTTTAAAATTTTACCTCCAATATTCCTCTTTTTTTGAAGAATTCATATTATCTTCACTCTTTAAATTTAAATATTGGAAATAATTGGAGAGAAACAATATTAAAACGCAATTGACCCTCTTTTCAAATTTGAGAAAATTCAAATATGAAAGTAAATAGAAATCCCCAACTCTCTCATTGGGTCCTTGAGTTGCTTAAGATTTCTAGGAGCACAATCAAAATGCAAATAAAATATGATATGCCTATGATGACCTATGTATAACATCCAAATTGAAAATTGGGATGTTACACATACACACTCAACATAGATGTGTTGATGATGAGCACGTCTCCTCTAGTCCACCATCACAAGTGCTCCCTCTGATTGGGCACTGTTATATGTGGTTGCATGTTATGTATGATGTCTAGCTTGTATTGCTTCTAATTTTGTTGAATATACCATCTGCTTGCTTTACACATTATAATTGTGAATAAGACACGTGTTCTTGTTTCTAGAACATACAATATCTGTCTACATCATGTTCTTACATCAAAGTACTACTGTTATGTAACCTGCAACACAATCACTTATCATAAGACATGTTTAACTTGGGAGTGTGATATAGGTTATATCTTGCATTTTTTTCTAGCTTGTACTACTAATTTGTTGAAATGGCACTTATGACGAGACAATTTTAACTTGGTAGAGTGATATTCATTGCATCTTTCATATCGTGTCTAGCTTTCATTGCTTCTAATTTGTTGAAATGTGTTCTGCTTAGTTTACACATCATAGCTGTGAATATGCAACACTGTCCTTTTTTCTTACACATTCAATTGCCCTATCGTGCGGTCGCCTTACATTAAAGTAGTGCTCGTCAGCATCCCCCATCAAAGAGTTCTGAAAAGCGAATTTTCATCCATTTTTATTATGTTTTTTACTTGACAAGGCAATAAAACTAAGTAAGAGGAAGGAAAAAATTAAGCCATGGACTGATGGCAGCCTTCCGGTGAAATCGGTATCCCAGGTGCTTTCTCTAGATTGGCAGTGTGATATTGTCTTGCATGTTGCATATAGTGTCTAGCTTGTATTGCTTGTAATTTGATTAAACTACTTCTGCTTAGTTTACACAAATAGTGGTGAATATGCCATGCCTTCCTGTTTTTCGTACATATTCCATCCTCGTATCATGTGTTTGCCTTACATAAAAGTAGTGATTGTCAGTATCATGCATGAATGAGTTCTGAAGAGTGAATTTTATTGCCTTTTCTTGTCGGTTTTACATGAAAATGCAAAATCAATAAAGCAGAAGGAAATTAGCAAGTCAGTGGATAAAGGTGCTCCTTATAACAAACTGAAATGAAGTGCCTCTACAGATTCTACTCCGCCACCCCCCAACAAGATTTGGAAGACAACACATGCATAGACACTCAACGTAGTTGTGTTGATGATGATTACTTCTCCATTAGTCCACCATCATAGGTGCTCCCTCTAACATGGCACTGTTATATGTGGTTGCATGTTATGTATGATGTCTAGCTTGTATTGCTTCTAATTTTGTTGAATTCCATCTGCTTACTTTACACATTATACTTGTGAATAAGACATGTGTTCCTGTTTCTAGAACATACAATATATGTCTATCACACCATGGTCTTACATCAAAGTACTAGTATCATGTAACCTGTAACAATCACTTATCATAAGACAGGTTTAACTTGGGAGTCTGATATAGTTTACATCTCGCATTATTTTCTAGCTTGTACTACTAATTTGTTGAAATAGCACTAATGAAGAGACAATTTTAACTTGGTAGAGTGATATTCATTGCGTGTTACGTATGGTGCATAGATTTCATTGCTTCTAATTTGTTGAAATGCCTTCTGCTTACACTACCAAAAAAAGACACATCTGTGACATTTTGGGCCGAACGAAAAAAAAATTCTATCATGCTTATTACACTTCTATGATGATAATTGTGACAAAACCTGGTATCATCATAGATGTGGTGGGATCCTACTTCTATGAAAAAAATCATGACAGAAAATGGGCTTTTCATCCTGGGCGGGCCAGAGACACAGCTGCATGATATTCTTTGGGCCATCCAAGATGGAAAGAACCGTGGTAGAAGCGAGGGTGAGGAAAATATCGGGGAGTTCCCGGTTACGATGGGTGGTCAGGTTCCGAGCGATGCGCGTTTCTCTCATACACGTACGTGTGTGGGTGCGGGGCATTGAGCTCTTACTGAACACGAGCAAGGTGTTTGCCTACTGAACCCGAGCGATTGCATTGCAGGCTACGCGTTACTGAACCCGAGCGATTGATCAATGGCTGTTAACTGAACCCGATCGAGCGATTCCTTCACCACACTGCTACTAACTAAAGCCGATCGATGTTGCCTCTGCATGAACAGTGAGCAATGTTGGGGGGGGTGGTTGGATGAACGGTTCCCGGTGGTGGGTTGGATGAACAGGACCCTGTGGTAGTAGAGGTTGTTGCCACTAGATGAATAGGACCCCGATCCATTGAGCCGGTTAGGGTTGGATGAACAGGACTCCGTGGAGGGCTGGATGAACAGGACCCCATGGAGGGCTGGTTGAACAGTAGCCGGTGGAGGGCTGGATGAACAGTAGCCCATGGAGGGGTGGTTGAACAGGCCCCCGTGGAGAGGGCTGGTTGAACAGTAGCCGGTGGAGGATCGGTGGAGGCTAGATGAATAGGAGCCCGTGGATGAACAGTCGCAGGTGGAGGCTGGAGGAGGTCGACGGTGGATGAGCAGTATACCGTGGAGGCTGGAGGAGGTCGATGGTGGAGATGAACAGTAACCTGTGGAGTCCCGTTTTGTGGTACGCCACACCCCTCCCGATGAACAAGACCCCTGTTTCGACCGTAGCACTCCAACACAAGTCCGTTTCCTCCGTTTTGCGGTACGCCACACCCCTCCCGATCAATAGGACCCCGTTTCGACCATAGGAGGTCCAAGAGAAGTCTGTTTCCTGCCTTTTGCAGTATGCCAGATCCCTCCTGATGAATAGGCCGGTTGAACACAAGGTCGTTTCCTCCGTTCTCCGGTACGCCAGGCCTCGTTTCGATCGGTTGTTCCGTCCCAGCCGGTTGGCTCCCGATGAACACGATGTATTCCGTTGCCTCCGGATGAACACGATGCATTCTGTTGCCTCCCGATGAACACAATGACGGTGTGGTTTCTCCGTTCCGACCTAGTCATGTACACGAGACCTGGCCGTATGTATGCGCGAGTAGGCATTTGAGACCCCGCCCGTATGTACGTATGTGGCCATATTTACTTTCTTGCAACCTGGCTGCTCTACGTACATGTACATGATATTAACGGGACTGTGTGACATGCTACGTGCACGCCTCTACTATGACACCTGCCCTTCCTTACACAGCCACGATTCATCGCTGCAGCATACAGACAGACCGATCGACCAGTATGTACGTACATGTTCGCGACCAGAATGGCAACGCTTCGCACGCTTCCACCAGGTGGGTCACAACTGTCAGGCACTTCCTTGCGTGCGAAGATGTAGCTGGTGGGTCCCAGCAGTCAGGGGGAAACGTTCTTTTCATGAAAAACGGTGGCTCGTCCGGTGGGTCCCTACTGTCAGGTGGAGGAATCATTATTTTCCGCATAATAAGGTGGCACTTCCTTGCTGCGGCCATGGACCCAGCTGTCAGCCTCTCCACATACAATACTCTTTCGATGGAAGTCATTCCTTGACCACGTTGACCACGCCACGCCGAGAGCACCAGGGCGGTGGAAGACGGCGAGGCCTAGGTAGGGGACGATGCGGAGCTGGGGAAGATGCTGCAGTGGAAGCCCATGCAGAGAGGAGTACGAGGGTTCACTGGTTCAGCTGCGGTTTGAGGCTGCCGTCGCCGCATGGCCTTGCCAGCAGTGGGAGTAGTAGGGGGCGGTGAGGCCTCAACGGTAGCACAGCCGGCCACTGGAGGCAGGAGGGGGGAGTCTCTCCGGCGCTAGTTTGGGTGGCTGGTGCAAGAAGAGCAGCGATTGAAGAAGCAGCAGGACTGTTTGATTCAAATCCAAAGGTCACTTCTGCTAGAATCGTTTGTTGACTAAGTTGACAAAGCCTTGCATACGCGTCAACTTAGTGGGCCCACAGGTCAGCCTCCGAACTGGTGCGCCCTAGATGTGAGTGGGAGGAATCATTTTTTGCGTAATAAGGAGGCAGTTGATTGCGTGCGGCCAGGCCAGCGGAGGGATTAGGGTGGGCCGGTGAAGCCTGCATGGCATCGCAGTGGGCCACAAGAGGAGGGAGCAGGCAGTCCCGCCGGCACTAATTTAGGTGGCTGGAGCAGGAAGATGAGAGATTGAAGAAGCACGTTGGCCGTTGGATAGACATCCAACAGTCACTCCTGCTAGAATCATGTGTTGACTGACAAAGCCTTGCGTAAACAAGTCAACCTCGAAATATGTGGCGTGTACAGCCCATTTTCTATTATTTGTATAACTTTTACTCATTTTCTAAATCATATGGAATTTATTGCAGCCCATTTTCCATTTTTAGAATTCCTGCCCATTTTCTGGTCAGTACCAGCGGTAAAAAATTGATCTAAAAATGTGCGAAAATTCACAAATTTTTGCTAGGGAACCAAATATTCTTAATCTCAAAATTAGTATCCATACTAAAACAAATTTAAAGATAAATTTGTACTATGTCATGTTAAAATCCAATGAAATATAAAATATCCGTGAAGAACAAAAACAAAAAAAAACAATTTCCCATTTGCTATAAGTTTTTTGGAATTTTCAACCCCTTTGATATTACTTTTAACAGATACTAACCATACTCTTTGGCCAGGCCGAAATGCATCCCTCCTCGTGTTGAAAGATTTGCAGCCTAGTAAGTCAGAGAAAACAAATAGCCCTAGCTTGGGTATTCTTCAAAAAGAAATAGTGGGCTACCTATTTTCCCAAAGAAAAGACTGTTGGGCTGGTCATGTTGTTAGACGGGCCACAGAGACCGCACAACCCAGTTTATAGCCCGCTCCTCCAAACAAATCCTCAAAAAAAGCTGTTGAATTCGGTCGATAATTGGCATTATGTTGAAAATGATGTGTGTCCCAGATATCAGCAGGGTGGGTTAGAGTAAAAAATGAGGGGTGCATCTGAGTAGTAAAAGAGGCGCTTGCTTGTGTTCGGGAGTGGACCTGGTGGATCCATACTATCATATCCACAACTATAGTCCTCTCCCGATTCACTATGTTTACAGGGCCGGACGACTGCGCTGCGGTGAGCGCACCAAGGCAGAGGATAAAGTGCTATCGCTAATGTGCTGGGTTGGATTGGACATTCTTATTGAAAAATAGAAACGGACTAGAACTATTTATGACGTTGACTATGATTTGCATGGGTCCGCTGGTTGCAGGAAGAAAATGGTTGGAGAAAGAAGACTGGTCGCTGTCTTTACCTAAGAATAATATTGACTGAATGTAACGACACTATCATAGGAAATAATATCCTCCTATTGAATCGTGAATTTAAAGAACTGGTGCAAGAGCATTTAGCTTTATTTATTTACTTACTTATTTATGTTTAAGGGACCATGAGCATGTACCTAGTTAATTATGGGCTCCTATATTGGGCCTTCAAGTGGGCTGCATGTTATCAACAAGTGGAAAATGTGTTCCATACCAAAAATAGTATGCACTACGTACGGTACGGGGCAATAAAGGATCGGACCGTGCAATGACTTCCAAAACATTGTGTTTGTCATTCTAACAACACATTTATTCAACCAACTGACGAAATATACTACTGATTTTGCATTGAAAACAGCATCAGTAGCAACCAGGGCTGGGGGTGCAATAGAAGCGGTAAGCAGGCCAAAAGAGAAAAGATGCAGTTCTCTCTTCCAAACCAAACATCAGCCATCATTACAAAAGGGCTACCAAAAAAGAGCAAGTGTATGCATCAAACTAAATAAAGATCCTACTACACCAAGTGTACGCATCTAACTAACTGGCTCAGTTAGACATTACTATTTATTAAGCTGTCGAGATTGGCTGATGGCTTGAACTAGATGGGTGCCTGACGGGGGAAACTCCAGCCAGTAGGTTGAAGTCTGATACTTGCGACCCTCTCTCCTACTTTGGGCTGCAGAGCATGGCGGCACATATCAAGGTATCACTACTAGGGAAAACCTTATACACAGAGGTATTGCAGTAGCATTCGTCAAAACTCGGCGCTAGCGCTACTTAGTAGTAGCGCTTGTTACAAAACCACGCTACAACCATTGTTTTAGCAGTAGCGCGTCTCCACAGAAAAGCGCTACTACTAAAATTCCCTCACTAATGCCGATAGGCTAGGAATAGTAGTAGCGGTTCACCCAGAAGCATGCTACTGCTAAAAACTTTGTAGCAGCACGTTTATGCTGTAGAGCGCTACTGCTATGAAAAAGAAAATAAATAGAAAAATAAGTAGAAAAGTAAATGAAAATGAAAGAAATAGAAAAAGGAGAAATGAAAAAAAGAAAATGTAAAGAAAACAAAAGAAAAAGAAAAATAAAACAGAAAGGAATAGCTGTAGCGCGTTTCTCTGGAACACGCTATAGCTATCTTAGCTATAGCACATTTCGGCAAAACGCGCTACTGCTAGTTTGACTCAAATCCCGACAGCCCGGGATCAAAATTTCGCTAAGTCCTTTCCCCCCTCTCTACTCCTGGCCCCCCTGTCCCCCAACTGCTCCATTGCTGCCGTCGCCCTTCCGCCTTCGACCACACCGCCACCGCCCGAGGCTGCCTTCGACCACACCGCCACCGCCCGAGGCCGCCCTCGACCTCACAGCCGCCGCCCGAGGCCATCGTCGACCTCACTGTCGCCTCCCTTGAGCTCACCACCGCCGCCCTCGACCTCACCGCCGCCGCCCCAGCCAGAGCCTGCCATCGCCGCTGACCGTAAGACTCTGCCTCTCCTGTCCCCTACCCTCCTCTCTCTCTCTGCTAGGGCAATTCATATATATGTTGATACTGTGTTCATATGAACCCTAGGTGTTCATATGAACCCTAGGTGTTCATATGAACCCTAGATTTTTTTAGGGCAGTAGGGATTTTATAGCATTTAGGAAAAATGATTAGCAATTTTTTTAGGAAATTAGCTAGGGAAATTTTTATGAAAATGCCTAAACAGTAATTCCATTTAGCTTTAAACTAATAGAGGGTATATAAATAATAGTAGCATTTAGATTTAAATTAACAGAGGCTATAAACAAAAAACACTTAGCTATAAAAAAATTTATTTGGACTACGGACCTGAATTTGTTCCAAATTTCATTAAAATGAAATTTGAATTATTTGGAATATGGACCTGAATATTTTTTAAGAAATTGGGTGTAGGTACTAAGGTCTTGCTGTGGAAATTTTGGTGACGTCAGAAGGGTTAGAGAAAATGGAGTTCCTAGACTTTTAGCTTTAGACAAAAAACAAAAGTATTTAGCTATAAATAAAAAACAGTAGCTATGGCATTTAGCTATAAACAAAAAACAGAACTGTTTTTCTTTTCAAAAACTTGGTCAAACTAATTGTTGCTATGTAAACAAAAAACAAGACTGTTTTTATATGATATATGTCATTGATGTTCATTTGCATATTCCATTATTGTTGATTATATCTTTTCATTGAAGTGGCCATGTTATATGCAAATTCCTCAATAGGTTTTCCTCATGTTATATATTTTCATTGAAGTTGTTCGATTGTGCCCAAGTGGCTTTGTTGTTTCCAGGGAATGATGCTAAGTGGCCTATGTTTTGCCGGAATGTTGATTCATTTCTATTCCGGCAAATTTCAGGTTCTCGATTTGTCCACTTTTTAGCAAAGGTCATGCTGAAATTTTTTGTGAATTTCGGCATGACTTGTGCTACAAACTAGGACATATCGAGTGCCCGTGATTTGCCGCACCAGGAAGGAGTCAAAATTCCTGCAAAACAATAGGCCTTTTTTATGTCATTATTCATTTTATTAGGTCTAAAATTAATTGACTAGATTTAATCATAGGAAACATGGCTAGCAACGATGAAGGACAGGGTTCTGGTGATTGCGACGACGTCTACCAGGCGGCAGATGATTTTTTTAGCCTTGTCGATGATCAACCGATGTTGTTGCTGGGCCCACTGGTGGCATCGGGGACTGAGACCGACATGCAGACCGGTGCTGAGACTGAGACCGGCACTAAGACTCAGACCGACAACGAGACCGGCGCTGAGACTGAGACCGGCGATGCCTCGGGGAGCGGATCCGGTGTAGAACCGAAAGCATAGATGCAACGGCTTCCTAACAAACTCGGGACTACTAGACTGGTGGTCACGGAGGTGGACGACGGCAATTTTGAGCCAAAGGCGCCCGAGGAAGCGCGTCGATGCTACGGCAATCAAATAGGCTACATCGTACGGATAACCGCCACCATCAACGATGAGAAACTACATAAGATAGAAAATATGAGGAGCTCCCTCCTAAAGAAGTTTCACCAGATATTCTTGTTCCCAGGCCGGAATGAGAAGGATTAGGAAGATCCAGATTAGGACCCGGCAATGAAGAAGATAAACAAACACGCCATGACGAAGTTTAGTGACGCGTTGGCCGCCTGGAAAAATCGAGTGAAAGCAAGATCATCGACAAGAAGGAACCCTACTCCGAGATTGTAAAGGATAATCCGACAATCACGGAAGAGCAGTTTCAAATATTCAAGGAGGCTTGCGAGGCCGAAGCTGCCAAAAAAAGTCTAAGTACATGAAGGGGCTTCAAGAGAGGAACATTGGGAGCCACCACCTCGGAAGCCGTCGTTACGGCGGAAAGAATTCCAAATGGGCCAAGGAGGACATGGAAGCCGCGAGTCTGGGCATCCCAGACCCCTTGGCGGATTTCACCATCCCGCAGGAGCGTGACGTCCTCAAGGCCCGGCATCGTTGAGACCCAGTGAAGAAGGTTTACGAGACAAAACTGGTCATTACGGAGTTCATGAGACTGCTGGTAATTTTAGTTTCTGATCAATTTGACTGCACACGTTAGTCATATTTGTAAACGATCCTTGTGCCTTTTGCAGAGAGAGCAGCACCAGATTGCGGCCGAAAGCAACTCGCCGTCTGAGGCATTAGCGAGGCCCAAGTGGGACACTCCATTCAACCGGGCGTTGAACATATTGAAACAACAACCGGTGGATACTCGACCGTCGTATGGATGCATGCACGGTGTCGGAGACAGCGCCACGTGGAAGAAGTACTACCGTGAGACCATGGAGGAGAGAAAGGAAAGAGGGAGGTTAATTGAAGAAAACATCGACAAGAAGGTTGAGATTGCGGTTGAGAAGAAATCATCTCAGACAGCCGCAACAGCGGTAGCTACCGCAAAACAGGTGGTTGCAGATTTGTCTACTTCCTTGGTGACGGGCGTTTTCACTTGGACAAGGCAAAATCGAGAAAAAATACAGAGGACTTTCCCCTTGCTGACATCTTGGGGAGCACCTCGACTAGCGTTGCACCAGCACCTACTTCCGCACTGGCTCCCGCACCGGCTCCTGCACCTGCTCCCGCACCGGCTCCCGCACCGGATGTGCTCGGTGGTGCTTCGTCTTTGGCTAAGCTCGACTCCCTCACAGTATCTGTCACACTGCCCCCCTTCAATATAAATGTATAATCTCCCGTTTCGTTGCCTTTCGGATGTCTCACGTCACAGAATTTTCTTTGCAGGCTGACGAAACCCCATGCACCATATTGTACACCATCGGTGACCAGAAGGTGGACGTGGGGAAGGCGACGATAATGGACCCGAAGGAACCATCGTTCCACAGTCGGCCGATCCCCCTGAATGTCTTCAAGGTTTCTGTGGCCAGTGTCAAACCGGGCCACGAGAATTTGCCTCCTCCAATACTAGTGGGGGATGACGATGAGACACCGTGGCGGCTTGGTGATTGTTGCAATGGGTGGGTCCTGTTGTGGCCAAAGAGTCTACTTCGTCTGGAGGCGGCCGGGAGCACACCCACGAGCACGCAGCCTCAGCAAGGTATGAACATAAACACCCCACCTACCCAATTAGCGTCGGGTGTCGGGTTGGGTGATAGCGGACGGGGTAAGCAGGAGGCTCCATTAGACGCTGATGATGTCGGCATGGATGAGGATGAGGACGACGATGGCGCTGAATAGTATGTCTATACTGGCGCCTCCTCAGGGTTTGAGCGTCATGAGTCGGTGCCTGAGTTGCCATCTCAACGTATTATGGACGACCTTCCGGTAGTAAAGAAGTCTAGGAAGAGAGCAAGGAAAGGCAAAAAGCTGATTCTATGATCCAGCCGCCTCAGCAGCCTCGGCTTCAGGACCATATATATATCCCCGATGCGGATAAATGGCATATCCCCGGTCAACCAATCCTACCTGCAACAACGCTATGGGTCAGATTCGGCGATCTAAGGAGACTTCATGATGATGTGATGTGGGTAGAGAAAGGCCTCATTGCCTCGAAAGATCCAGGATACCCACTCTACGTGGTTAACATTCCGCGACAAATGTTGTACATCGACAGCTTCCCCGCGGATAAGTTCTTCCTCTGATTCGATTACATATTCGACATGTTTCATGTGAAGAAGCTAGATTTTACGTTTGTCTGCCTTTATGCCTTGCACCTGAACTACATCATCGGGGTTGAGCAGATATCTCATATCTGTGTCGCTAACCTGTACTACATGCATGAGGTCTTCTTGGGAGTCTGCACAAAGCACCGTGAATACGCGAGGGATTACATCGTCAGTTGCATGCTCGCCAATAAGGACAAGGAGGCGATTCTCGTGCCTTATCATCCCGTGTAAGTCATCCGCACTGCTATCCTTCCTTCGATTTCAATCATTCATTTGCATGGTGGAGGCTAATTACTTGGAGGTGTACTTATTTTGCGCAACGGCGGGCGCGCCATCCTCATCATCCTCTACCCCCGATTCTCCCACGCTCTTTACTTGGACTCGTTGAAGAACATTCACAAAATGGATTACACCCACATCAAGGATGTTCTCGACAGTGCTATGTTTTACTACCAAGCAAGGGGTGGAGAGGTCAGGGACAAGAAGAGAAGGGGCGGCAGGGTCGCCTTCGGCTATAAGACCGACTTCTGCTGCATCCAGCAACCGAACGATTCTCTTAATGATGGATTCTATGTCCGACACCACATGCTGGAGTACATAGGGGATCACCAGAACCTTCGCATGTCACCTAGATCCGGCGATGTCCATATTCTGCAATGGGCAAAGGACATAAGAGATATCGAGGATCATCGACTTCGAGCTGAGTTCTATAACATCCAGCACGAACTTGCCCAAATTATCATGAAGGAGGTCGTCGGAAAAACAGGGATGTTCTACGGAGAAGGACAAATTTCGCGGGAAGACGTCTGAACATGGATAGCCTCTCAGCGTCTCAACATGAAACCTTTCACTAAGCTCGAGGACTATCTCCCTGACTTGGATGGATGGAACGACATGTTGGAGTGATTGTCGATATATGAAAATGTGTCTGTTTAGTCCATACTTTCTGTATGACAAAACTTTGAGTTATGCACGTTGAAACTTTATTTGTGATGTAATTAAACCGTCCTCCTCCTCGACTAGCGAAAATAACTCTGGTTAGGGCATTTTGGGGTACGATGAACTTTGTTATTTATGCTTATGATATGTTGTTTCTATTTTTGCCAAGTCTGTCTCTTTCTATTGCTCAACTATATATGTTGCATATCATCGACTCATGTGACGATGCAGGTGCATAGATCATAGATGGTGAAGAAGTGCTACGCCAGGAGTATATATACAACAAGTGGCCGGAGTGTCAGGCCCAGGTGTACCGGTTTCCGGTTTCCGAGCGACAGGCAGTAGTTAGTTTAGGTTCACGCTAATGTGAGAGAGGGATACGAACTCATGTACTCAAAGTGATAGCTCTTCTTGCGTATATCATTGTTTAGATGGATGACGATGTATTTGCAAGTAATCGAGACTTGTATCGCTATTTTCGAGATGATGACGAGAGACCACTTTGTCTTGGATGATGATTATGATGACGACATGATTTGATGAGACTAATTGTATGTATATGCTATGATTACATTTGTATGTGTATGATATGCTAAAGATTATTGTATAAAGCCTATTCAAATACAAAACAAATACAAAACAAATATGCAGGGAAAAAACTAATAAAACTAGTAGTAGCGAGGGGGGAAAATTTAGCAGTAGCGCCACCTTACCAGTAGCGCTTCCCAGTAAACAACGCTGTAGATAATATCAGCAGCGCCCTTTTCTAAAGAGCACTACAGCTATTCATGTATAGCAGTAGCATGGGACAACAGGCGCTACTGCTATACGTTAGATGTAGTGCCTTATTAGTAGCGCCGGTCCCCACGCTACTGAGAGGCCCAAAACCCGTGCTGCTGCTGGGCTTTTACCTAGTAGTGTATGGTGCATGCAGAGATGCATGGTACACTATGTACACACGGTTTTGCCTGATGAACGAAACCACGTTGCCATCATGATCCTTGCCGTCGGTTATCTCCTAGTTAATCGGATAATTCAGTCCGAGAAACAGAGAGCATGTACCAAGGCTACTTACCAGCCTCCATCCAAAAATTCCTGAATGCCCAGAGAAGCTGGGAGCCTGCTCAAAGACCTTGTAGTGATTGTGATTGTATTCCGCAAAACAACATGTTCAGTACGTGCGAACGATCATCAATTGTTCGTTGTTGTCTGATCGAGCCAGGAACCACCTGCAACTGCCATGCCGCTTTTCTTAGAAAGGTTCTGGCATTAGGAATGGTAGGGACACCAGGTGGCCTACAACATCATATCAAGTTGGAGTCAAATAAAAAAAGGGCTATTAATGTAGTCAATCTTAAGAACAACATGCTATGAGCATGAATATTGTTTCAGTAAATGTTGACAGTAATATAAGCAAGCCATCGTGATATCATAGGAAAGTAACATAATGCTGTAACAGCCATTTGTAGCGATGACTGGAGTAGGCCAGCAATACGTCCAGCCATAGAAGGAGTCGACAGCGTAAATGAAGCCCTTGTGTTCAATGGCATCACAGAACCATGGAGGATGTATGATCCTGTGATGGACGTGCAGATTTATCCACTTACCGTAGTGACCTATCATATAGGCGAGACCGTGGTTGAAGAACACAATTAGCCTGAAGTCTTTATAATTCGAAGATCTTGTGGGCACTTGGGAGATTACAACCTTGAGCAAATCAAACTTGGTATCATGTTGGATACTGTAAGATTTCGAGTATTCTGGGTCGCGGTGCCAAAGCAGTGCAGTGTTAATCGATGAAAGGGGGACCAATCGCCAGGTGTAGACCTCCACAAGCATCCAGCTACCACGACCGTCGAGGAGCACCATCCAAGATGTGTTCATGGCGACCTAGTACATACCGTTAATGTAGTTGATGGTGACGGGGATCGGATCTCCGTCAAGGGGGTTGATGCTCGCCACCCTACGATCATTATGCCGTGAGACACGCCGTTTCTGAAGATCAGGCGGCATCAGAAAGCAAGAAGCTGGCCTAAATATCTCCAGCCTGAGGGCTTTGAGTAAACGGTACAGCCCCCACGAGCACACAATGAGCGGCATGGTACTGAGATTGTCCATGCGCGAAACAATGAGTTTGATTACCTCTGTGGGGAGCGAATTCGAGCCATTCTTTTGGCGGACGCTGCTCGATTCTGCCATTGTTAGTGCTTGGGTCTCGGAAGAGGGGGAGGCACCTTAGCGGGGATGGAAGATTGGACAATTATGTGCGGACAAAGATGGAGAAGCGAATATGTGCTGTGGGAAGTGGATAGGTGATGATGACTACAGCATGCCGCTTGACTTACGAGACACATACCAGTAGCGTAGGGTCATATCGATGCCAGACAACTTCCTTGAGTGATCACAATACTAGTACTCCCTACAGTACCTAATGCTATGCCCTATTCTACTTTCGACCCATTGCAATGGATGGGCTCATTGCTATAAGGTTTGTCTCTTGCATCATCCGCAACGAACACCTGGTGTACTGGTCCCGGCCGGATGCTTGCAGCGTGATGACCTGAGTTCGAATTCTGTCCTAAACTGTAGCTTTTTATACATATTTTTAACATATACTTCTTTCGCTGCTCTACTGGGAGTGGAACCCACAAAGTACTTAGAATACAAGATTAAGGATGGATTTGTTTCTTTTTAACTTTTTGTACGAATCTATAGCTAGCCTGCAAGTCATGTACACTGTACTGATAGTGGAACCCATAGAGTACTTAGAATACAAGATTAAGGATGCAATTGACTTTTATAGAGGGATAATCATATACTCAATTAACTCAAATGGATTGGACGTGACTCTATTATTGTCCAACGGCAACCGGCAAATTTCCTGCTGCGGGCCGGAGTAGGTTTCTCGGTTTGCATGCAGGTTTAATGGAGGCGTTTGATGTAGTCGAGGAGGCGTGTTCAGTCGCGTGTGTAGCGGGTGGCGTAGTACTATTCCATTTGATAGCTGCTAGTGTATTCTCAAAAAGAAAGAAGAGTAGTAGAGATAGAGATAAGAGTAGAGATAGAGACTAGGGAGGAGCACCATCTACTGCTTCGTGTGCTACTTCTCCGCTCCATTCGGCGGCCGCAACGTCCCCTACAGCCACTCCCTCCTGCGCTCCATTCGGCGGGCGCTATTGAAATTTGGGGAGCGCACTCTCGTGACTGCTGGTAGCGACAACTTCGCCGATGACAACTTCTTCCCCGACCTCGGCAACCTCTTCCTCAACGATATGGGCGACAACCTCAACGTGAACAGTGCTGCTCCCATTGCACCATATGTGTTTCTGTCCTTCCTGTTCAAAATCATGGTAGAATTCATGTTTCTAGTATTTAGATTCTATTTGTTCATCTACTATGCTAGTCCACATGATTAGTTTAATCTTTGTTATATCCATCATGATTTATTTTGTGCTTATTCAGACTAAATCGCATAGTAACTTGCTCATATATTCAACTGGCACAACATCCCCTACAACCACTCACGTTTCATGGATGGCCTAGTCGATGCCTCCAAGGAGCCCTTCATCAACTGCTATGAGAGCCCGATGTCGTTTTGGGGCTCGCAGCCGAACCTCGTGCATCACCTCACATAGGCGTCCGACGATCACTACTGGCCCTTGGCGGAGAACATCAAGTACGAGACATGCTACCCGTTCGCCGTGCCGGAGTCGCTGGAGGATCACCGCCGCCTGCTAGTCTCGGAGGAGGACGACAGCGTATTCCTCTTGATCATGGGCACCGTCGAGGCCCGTGCAGGCCGCCGCCCCATCTCTGTAGCGTGCGTTAGAGGCGATGCCTTTGGTGCTGACACTGACACGAGGCAGATGTACGGGTGCATGCTCACTGTTACTGCCCCTCAGAGGTATATGGGCCACACCCACTCCATGATGCTGATTAGGACTGTGCGGAGCTGGGACCTTCCTGCTGATGTGGACATGGAAGACGCATGGTATGATATCCCCCCAACATGGTGCTCGGGGACACCAAGGAGGTTCACCTGGACATATGCATTACCAAGTTAAATGACGATCATTAGTCTTCGCTCAATATAATCCGATGTCTAAGCATGTGGAGACTTCTTATTTATATAGTACCGAACCTTCCATGCATGATCTTGCTCTATTAGAGTATCGCGCTTGAGTAAAAGTTTATCCATTTATGGTTTAGGCTATAATCTTCCATGTATGATTTTGCTCCATTAGAGTTGTCGCTTTCCACTTATGAGATTAACTAAGAATTTTTACTATAGTACTGGTGAAAGACTTATCATGAACCATTTCTTACATCTCCCCTGCCACCTTCCAAATCATCCTGATTTAATCCCTCCGTCTAGGCGTATAAGAGCATGGTTAATACTTAATAGTACAGCCAACTGGTGAGTATAAGAAACTGCCATGTCATCTGTAGCCAACATGTATAACAATCGATACTAAAAAACTAATTCTTAAAGTTCATTTCTCGCAAAGCAGAATAAGTGTTATTTCTTCACAAGTTTTGGATGCAGGTTGAACAGTTGAACGCTTTTGTTTGCAAAAGATACTTTTTTATCTATTTCACCCGGATGTTTGTGAGCTCTAGAGATCACCCCCACATCCGTTTTCAAAATTAACAATTCCCCGATGAATGCATTTAAATGTCCGTGCAACGCACGGGCACCTTACTATCGATTAGTACGACCAAAAATTTAACTAACATTATATAGAGTATGATAAATGCTCATGCATGTCACCTAAAATTATATCATTGAAAACTATTTTCAAATACGAATCAAACAATATAGTTCTTGCTGACATGCACTAACATTTTGTCAGTTAAATCTTCAGTAAAATTCAATGGGGACTAATAAACGACGATCGATGTAGTACTAGTGTAGAGGGCGGCGCTACACGGGAGTCTCACCCCGCTCGTGGTGCGGCAGTAAAGCCGTCATATCACAAAACCCAACCACTCCCAGTAATATGTGGCCTGGTAAAATAAACGGACAAGCAACCATCACATCCCTCCGTCTTTTTTGCATTTCATCTCTCTGCATTTTAGTTTCTCTGGTTCATCTCGCACACTCGATCCCAAGCTACTACAACTAGTATCCCTAGCTACTACTCCTAGGGCCAGTTCTTTTGGCGGCTTAAAAAATAAGCCTTCTCTTCCCGAGCTTTTCCCATATGACTAGTCACAGTGGAGAGTAACATTAAGGCGCCTCACTCATTTATTTGGGATTCTAAACTACTATGTCAGGACCCCGACTCGATGTCACATTGATCTAGCCGGTAACACCTCATATCACTTTGCGGCCTCACGCACGGTATCCCCACGGGTGTCGCCTTACCTTTGCCCGGGACCGTTTGCGCCTTTTGGCTCACGTATATGATAGTGTCGCTAGCATCCATATGATAAGGAGCCCGGGCTGACATGACTAGTCGTAAACCCAAAGTGGCACAGACTTACAGGGACAGGCATCCATGACCCAGCTTCGAACGTGTCGGTCATCAGCAAGTGGGTCCGGGCTGTAGCACTGGGCTAGCAGGACTCCGGTAAACCGGGCTGTAGCGGGCTAACAGGACTCCGGTACTCAATGCGTGACATTTCCCCGAAGGGACAGACACAGGAACGAAGAAGGACACATGCCGGCCAGCCTAAGTGTTCCAGAGCAGTAGCAAGCTACCATGGCTCAGCGGTAACACTAGGAGACATTTCCCGGTAAGAGAGGCTACTATAGATAAACAACTAGATAGTCAGATCCCACACAAACCAAGCATTTCAATCATACACACAATATGCTTGATATGTGCAAATACAACGAAGCATCACAACATGACTCTACGACACAAGTACTTTATTTAAGGCTCAGGGAGCCATACATAACATACACAAAGGAACGGGTCACACGACCCAGCATTCAAGTCATACAGTCATACAAACCAGCAGCAGAAGTAACTTGTCTGAGTACAGACAACTAGTAAAATAAAAGAGGCTTGGAAAACCTAACTATACTACGTGGTCCTTCACAAGCTCAGGGTCACCACCTGGGCCTTTAGCCTACTCGTTGATGTCAACATCTACATAGAACCCATCAGAAGGGGTTGCAGCGTCTTTTGTAAAAATGTAAATTATAGCAACATGAGTACAAAGGTACTCAGCAAGACTTACATCAGATCCTACATACATGCATATTATCAAGAAGGGTTGGTGGAGTTATTGCAGCAAGCCAGCTTTGACTCTTGGCTAGACTATCCTATGATACTTCAACTTGAAATGGTTTTGCGCACACGAGTCCACTACTCACCACTTCAATACACTACCGAGGATCCGCCTCCGTCTTCCTACAGAAGAGCCATCCTCGGCACTCACACTTATCTTGAGGCTTTTAGTAGTTTCCATTTACTTGTCTATGAACTGTATAGGCAACCAAGTAGTCCTTTACCGCGGACGCGGCTATTCGAATAGATCATGTTAACCCTGCAGGGGTGTACTTCTTCATACACGCTCTCACCACTTACCGTCGTTTACACGACATGTACTCGGCAACCTTCAAGCGGAAGCCCAACGTGGGTGTCGGCCACGACCTACCTAATCACCTAAGCCTCCAGTCCAGGTTTATCGCCTATTCAGGTTCCATCCGCAGGGAGTCCGGCCGAGGTTTCCCATACGGCCCCGAACGATGTGAACAGGGTTCCCGAGATACCTAACGGGTATTCGGTACACCCGGCCACGTACCTACCGCATCACAGCCCACCCCTACGGTCAGCGCTGTCCACGGCCTCCAGTAGGCTACAAACACCATAAACTACTTGCAACTCCTGGACGGAGAACTAGGTTGAATAAGAAGCCGAGAGGGTCCATTGGTTTCGGGCCCAATGCATGGTAGTAGCTGATTCTTAAATCACACATACAGATCTCGGTGCTTAAGGTCGGCTTCAATGAAACAACCCACCATGTACTCCTACATGGCCTCTCATCGATACCTTTACCAAATCGTGTTCACCACACCACTCTCATTACCGACATAATCATTTCACCCTAGCCCATCACCCAGATGAACCAGACCTGACCCGACTCTAAGCATAGCAGGCATAGCAAGGTAGGAACAACACATACATATGGCTCAATCAACTCCTACACATGCTAGTGGGTTTCATCTAGTTACTGTGGCAATGACAGGTTATGCAGAGGAAATGGGTTCAACTACCGTAGCACACAGCAGTTTGAATCGCGTTGTCTTAATGCAGTAAAAGAGAGCAGGAGCGAGAACATGGGATTGTATCGATATGATCAAATGGTTGGTTGCTTGCCTGATGGTTCGATGCACTGATACGGTTCTTCGTTAGGGTAATCACGGTACTCTTCGGAGGCAGAACCTGTCGCAAAGGACACCGATACACAACCATCACCAAACAATGTGCAACAATATGATGCATGCATGAAACATGGAAATATGAGTGTGTTGGGCTAATGCAACTAAGACCAGAAGGGTTTGAACCAATTTGAATCAAAGATTCAAATTTCAAACTCAAACATGGCCTTTTAAAGTGCTTTTCCTTGTTCTGCATTAAACATCAAGTTAACTTGTTTAGTCATGCATGAAAATAGTACAGATGGATAGATTGGATTTTTCTGATCATTTTTCATATATAATTTGTCTGATTTGGAGTTACAGAATAAAAGTTATGAATTTTTGAAGTTTAAATTATATTCTGGAATTTCCTGATTTAATTTAAATCCAGAAATATATATATTGCGCCAGCATGACGTCAGCACAACGTCAGCGGTCAACTGCGGCTGGCTGGGGTCAAACCTGACGTGTGGGGTCCACACGTCAGTGACAGGGGGGTTTAACAGGGTTAGTTTAATCCTAATTAGGAGTTAGTGGCGCTGGGGCCCACTGGTCAGTGGCAGGGGGGGTTAACTAACAGAGTTGATTAAATTTAAACTAATCCTAAACTCGAATTAGCAGGGACGGGCCCCACTGTCATTGAGCTAGGGGAGGTCAAACCCCCTGGTCAACCGGGGCTAATACGCCGGCGTTTAGCCGCCGGCGGCAGCAAACGCGGCGGAGGGCGCGGGATTTCCACTCCGGCGCCCAATCGAGCAGCGGAAGGCATGCGCGGGAAGCTGGGGCTCGCGCGCACCCACTGGTGCCCTCCGTCTCACCGGAGATGGCCTAGATCGACGGCGGCGACCACTTGGGCGGCGGCCGGAGTTCGGGCGCGAGCGAGATCGGGCTGCGGGGCACGGGGAGGCCACCTGAGGGCTCGGCGGCACCCTCGTGGCACCGGGAGCACGATGGAAGGCTCAATTTGGGCGGAGGCGGACCGAGACGGCGACGGCGACATGGACGGCGGCGAGAGGCTTCGGCCGTGGTGGGGAGGAGGGCTACGGTGAGGGAACGAGGGGGAGAAGAGAGGGGAAACGGAAAGGGGCTCACAGCGAGACCAGCGAGCGCGAGGACGAGGTCGGGGATGCCCGGTAGCTCCCGAATCGACGGCGAGTACCCACGGCGGCCGGAGGCGAGGATGGCGACGGCGATGGCTCCACGGGGTGCTCCGTCTTGCGTGGCTCGACGAGGAGGTAGAGGGGGTCGCGGCGGAGCTGGGGAGCGTGTCAGGGAGGCGAGGGGAGGCCGGTGGCGGCGGCTATGGCGAACGGCGGCGATGGGTGCGTTCGGACACGGGAGAGAGAGAGCAAGGGAGAGGAGAGGAAGAACCGGGGGAGAGTGAGAGAGTACGGGGGGGGCGTGGCGTTGTTCCAGGGTATCCAGACGAGGAGGGGAGAGGCAGGCAGGCAGGCGAGCTGGTGGCGTGGCGCGGTGGCGCGCGCACGCCAGGCACACTCCCCTCCCTCTGTCGAGGACGAAGACGACAGAGGAGGAGGCGGGCTGGGCCGCCTGCTGGCTGGGCCGGCCAGCTACTGCTGGGCTGCACAGGGAGGAGCCCCAGGTAAGCTTCTCCTTCTTTATTTATTTTAGTTTTCTAATTTCTGTCATTTGTTTTGATTTAAATAAAATATTAAATCATTTTATTACCTTATGCCAATTTTTGCAGGAGCTAGATATATTATTCCAGAGCTCCCCAACAGGTGGCATAATTTTTGGACATATATTAATATATATAACTAATATATTTCCAATGCAAATAGCTATGCATTAATTCCAAATGCCCAAAATAAATACCTATGAGCTCTTAAAAATATTGGTTTGATTTTTATCTCTGTCCAATATTTTCAGAGAGCAACATGAGCATTTTCTTGGACCCTTTTTGGAGAAATTTTTATTTGGGTCATTTTCAAAAATGATTCTGAGGGTTTCACAAATCCCCATTTCAAGTTTCTGATGAAAGAGTAAACATGATGCAACACTCTAATGCATGACTAGCTAGGGTGTGACAACTCACCCCCACTCAAAAGAATCTCGTCCCGAGATTTGGGTTCCTCCGGGAAGAAGGCGGGATACTCGAGTCGAAGACGATCCTCCCTTTCCCAAGTTGCTTCATCCTCAGAATGGTGCGACCATTGTACTTTGAGAAACTTGATATTATGACGTCGGGTGGTACGTTCGGCCTGATCGAGGATACGAATGGGGTACTCTCGATATGTAAGATTATCTTGGAGATCAAGCGTTTCGTGGTCCACTCCACGGATAGGATCCGAGAAGCAACGCCTGAGTTGAGAAACGTGGAAGACATCGTGGACTCTGGAGAGGTGCGGAGGTAGTTCCAACTGGTAGGCAACTTCTCCTCGTTTGGCGAGAATGCGAAAAGGTCCAATGTAACGAGGAGCCAATTTGCCTTTGATACCGAAACGATGGGTTCCCTTCAGAGGGGTGACCCGAAGATAAGCCTTCTCGTCAACCTCGAAAGTCATAGCCTTATGTTTTCGGTCATATTGACTCTTTTGACGAGATTGGGCTGTTTTCAACTTTTCACGAACGATACGAACTTGTTCTTCTGCTTCCTGAATCATATCCGGGCCAAAGAATTGTCTTTCCCCGGTCTCTGACCAGTTAAGGGGTGTTCGACACCGTCGTCCATAGAGAACTTCAAAAGGGGCTTTACCCAAGCTAGATTGATAGCTGTTGTTGTAAGCGAATTCGGCAAATGGAAGGCACTTCTCCCAATCCATTCCGAATGAGATAACAGAGGCTCGAAGCATGTCTTCTAGAATCTGGTTGACGCGTTCCACTTGACCACTCGACTGAGGGTGGAAGGCGGTGCTAAAGGAGAGACGGGTCCCCATAGCATTTTGGAAGCTTTCCCAAAATCGAGAGGTGAAAAGACTTCCTCGATCCGAGTTAATTTCCAAAGGAACACCATGGAGAGACACTATACGGGAGATGTATAAGTCTGCCAGCTGACTAGCGGTTATACTCTCACGAACAGGTAAGAAATGGGCTACTTTGGAAAGACGATCGACAACGACGAAAATAGCATTATTCCCTCTCTTGGTCCTGGGAAAACCGGTAATGAAATCCATACCAATTTTATCCCATTTCCATTCAGGAATAGCTAAGGGTTGAAGGGTGCCAGCAGGCCGTTGATGCTCTGCTTTTACACGAGCGACAGACGTCGCAATTAGCAATATACTGAGCAATTTCTCTCTTCATCCTAGTCCACCAGAACCTCTGGCGTAGGTCCTGATACATCTTAGTACTACCGGGATGAATGGTGAGAGGAGATTCATGAGCTTCCTTAAGGATCAATCGCCTCAGGTTTCGCACTTTGGGAACCACTAGTCGATTCCCGAAGTATACGACCCCTTGATCATTAATGGAGAAGCAATTCGCAATTCCTTTCTGGATGTTTCTCTTGATGCGAGAGATTCCCGGATCTACCTTCTATGCTTTGATGATCTGATCCGTAAGGGTAGGTTTTGCCACCAAGGTGGAAAGAAAACCTTGAGGAACAATGTGAAGGTTAAGCTTCCGAAATTCCTCATGGAGAAGCGGTTGACTTTGTTGTAACATCAGGTTGTTACAATAGGATTTACGACTTAGCGCATCAGCCATGACGTTAGCTTTCCCTGGGGTGTAGGTTATTCCTAAGTCGAAGTCTGTGATCAACTCAACCCAATGTCTTTGCCTGAGATTCAAATCCGGTTGGGTGAAAATGTACTTCAGACTTTGGTGATCAGTGGATATTTCGCAACGATTACCGAGGAGGTAATGTCGCCAGGTCTTGAGTGCATAGACTATGGCTGCAAGCTCTAGATCATGAGTAGGATAATTCTCCTCATGTGGGTGCAATTGCCGTGAAGCGTAGGCAATTACGTGTCGATCTTGCATGAGAATGCAACCTAGTCCTTGTCGCGAGGCGTCGCAGTAGATAACAAAGTCCTTGGAGAAGTCTGGCGGTACCAGTACGGGAGCAGAGGTCAGGCGTCTTTTCAGTTCCTGAAAGCTGTGCTCACATTGTGGAGTCCATTCGAACTTCTTATCTTTCTTGAGGAGTTCGGTTAGAGGTTTAGCAACCTTGGAGAAGTTCTCGACAAAGCGACGACAATAGCTCGCTAAGCCCAGAAAACTCCGAACTTGCTTGACCGATTCAGGTGGAGTCCAATTAAGGACGGCTTGAACTCGCTCAGGGTTAACAGCAATACCTTTACCAGATATTACATGACCCAGATAGGTCACTTCTGACAACCAGAATTCACATTTAGAAAATTTGGCATAAAGGCGATGCTCTCGAAGTTTCTTCAACACTAGCCTTAGATGTTCGGCATGTTCCTCCTCGTTCTTGGAGTAGATGAGTATATCATCGAGGTAAACCACGACGAATTTATCCAAATACTCCATGAAGATTGAGTTCATTAACCGAGAAAAGGTGGCTGGAGCGTTGGTTAAACCGAAGGACATGACGGTGTACTCGTATTGGCCATAACGAGTAACAAAGGCCGTTTTAGGAATGTCCCCGTTTCTGATTTTGATTTGATGGTAGCCCAACCTCAAATCCATCTTGGAGAAGACTGAGGATCCAGCGAGCTGATCATACAGGTCGTTGATCCTGGGAAGCGGATATTTGTTCTTGATTGTGACCAAATTGACAGGTCGGTAATCTACAACCATCCGGTCCGTACCATCCTTCTTCTTGACGAATAGGACGGGGCAAGCCCACGGAGATGAACTAGGGCGGATGAAACCCTTTTTCAAGGACTCATCGAGTTGTTTCTTAAGCTCGGCTAGTTCTAGTGGTGCCATCTTATAAGGTCTTCTAGCAATCGGAACGGTTCCTGGAATGAGGTCTATTACGAACTCAACATCCCTGTCAGGTGGAACACCTGGCAATTCCTCTGGGAAGACATCCGGGAAGTCACGGACTACCGGAACGTCCTCAAGGTCTGGCAAAGGGCTGGCGTTAAGAGAATATAATTGTCGCTTGGCTAGTCGGGTTAAGACATTGACTATCTTGCCTGAAGGGTGAGTGAGTTGAACAGTCCTAGAGAAGCAATCAATTTTGGCATGATGAGCTGACATCCAGTCCATACCCAAAATGATATTAATATCTGAAAATTTAAGGGCTATCAACGATGCAAGGAAAACAAGTCTGTCGACTTGGATTTCATTTCCATAACTTACCCTAGAGGTCTGCCATCTAGAACCAGGAGTAGAAATTTCCATAGTGGATGGCATGTCACAGAATGCGGTGTTATGCAAACGAGCATAGTTCTCGGATATAAATGAATGAGAGGCTCCTGTATCGAAAAGAACAGATGCCGGGTGGCATTAACAAGAAGCGTACCGAGAACGACGTTGGGATCCTCTTGAGCTTCTTCGGCAGAGATACAGTTGACATGGCCACGTGAGGCGGTGACCGGCTTGGCGTGGAACACTTTCCCTGTCGGCTTGCCACGGCCAACAGCTTTAGCAGACTGGTTGGGGTTGGTCTGGGGACACTCACGCATATAGTGGCCAGATTCCCCACACTTGAAACAAGTCACGGAACTGGTACGTGGAGGAGCATTGTTGGTTGGACCCCCATAGGGCTTGGCCGGTGCAGACTGTTGAACAGGGCGAGGCGCCTGGAAAGATGGCCTCGGTGTGAACCTGGGTGGCAGGGCGGTGTTGGGTACCCACACGCGGCGCTTCTGAGGACCAGCACCGGATGAGGAACCCATGTCACGGCCATGCTTGCGTGTTGCGTCATAGTCAGTCTGACCAGTTTCAGCACTGATGGCTTTGTTGACAAGTTTCTGAAAAGATGTGCACTCATGCAGACGGAGGTCACGGCGAAGCTCAGGACTAAGTCCCTTACGGAACCTTGCTTGCTTCTTGGCATCAGTAGACACTTCCTCAGTTGCATATCGTGCGAGGTTACCAAACTCCCTGCTGTAAGCATCCACAGAAAGTCGGCCTTGGGTGAAATTGCAAAATTCCTCACGTTTACGGTCCATGAGACCCTCCGGAATGTGATGTTCACGGAAAGCCTCGCTGAATTCAGCCCAAGTAGTGACATGGCCCGCTGGGCGCATAGCTCCATAATTCTCCCACCATAGACTGGCGGGGCCTTCAAGATGATATGCAGCAAAGGTGACCTTGTCAGCCTCCGCTACCAGCGCGGAACGCAGTTTGTGAGAGATACTGCGAAGCCAGTCATCAGCGTCGAGAGGCTCGACGGAGTGGTGGAACGTGGGTGGATGTAATTTGATAAAATCACTGAGTGACACCACGTTAGTCCTCTGATGGTGTGCCGTGTTCTGTTCAATACGCTCCAACAAACGGTTGGTCTCCCGCTTGTTTCTCTCAGCTTCCATCATAACCTCGGCTAGGGAAGGAGGATGAGGCAGATTTGCATCCCTGACTTCACTGCCTTCGGCCTGCTCTTGAGGAGCAGGGTTAGTGCGCGTGTTGACCATCCTAGGTAAACAAGACAATGATTTAGTCAGGATGATAAAATTCCGACATAGGATATAAAATGTAAGGAATAACTCGAAATGCAAGATGATCATCCGTATGACATGGTAAATACAGAAACTGCTTCTTTATTCCATCGTCATACACACCATACAGGGTTTAGTACAAGACCAAACAAAGTACTATTACGGTGAAAAGAGGATTACATCTCATCGGAGGCATCCCAAGCTCCTATACATTATTTTTCTACACCTCCGGAAAGAGTACAAACTAGGTCATATCCCACGAGTCACGCGGGACGATAGACGACACAGCTAGTGCGAACTAGTGATACTACCACTAACTCAGACCGATCCGTAGTAGTCCTCGTAGAAGTCACCTCCATAGCCTGGAAGCTCAACATGATCATCCGGAAACAGACGATCTCGCGGAGCTTGTGGACCATAGGGGCTAGGATGAGGTCTTGGACCAACAGACGGTGGCCTGCGGGGACCGCGAGGTGGGGTGATGCCTCCTACATCACGCCAACCCATCACGTCTGGCAGAGCAGATCTCACAGGATAGAGATCGCGCATATCCGAATATCCAGCTTGCACCGCCGGTGCGAACCGAGTCAATGTGGCCCAGTGGTCAGCACGGGTATTGAAGAGCTCTAACCTCAAGGCCCGATTTTCACGGTCCTTATCCTCGAGCATCTCAGCAGTGGTGCGAGTCCGTGAATCCTCCTGGGTGGGGTCAGCATAGATAGCCTGGAGATACCCTTGTGCTCCCGGAAGTGATCCTGGCATATACCGGAAATCAGAGTCCCGAAATAGACCAGACCTGACTCGCATGATGGTCATCATAGAGTAGGCGGTGTCCTGCACAGCCATCTCAATAGTAACCCCGAGTCCATAGGAGCAGTGAAGGGGCTCGGTGGATCCAGGATAAGATGGAAATATCCTGACAGTGCAGAGATACTGGCTTTGATTAAAGTCTCGGAATTGCTCTTCGACCGTGTACTCAGGATACCAGCGGTATCCAGCCTCAGTCATTACCCTGACCAACATGGCAGTATAGCCGGGTACATCTAGGCATCGAGTCAGGCGAACCACTTGATTGAGGTCGCGAGTGGCCATCTGAAAGCACAATCATAATGCAAAGGCATTAGAATTTCTAGCAAAATTTCAGCAGCATAACAGCTGTAAATGCTCAAGAAGGATTTTGAGACATTTGACAAAGGATTACATACACACTCAACATCATCATATCAAGTTCTGAGACCATCCTAACAACATAATGTAGTAGAAGAACTGAACTAGGCTTGTATCCATCAAACTTATAAGGTACTACTGATTAGTAACACGTGATCCTGATAGAGAGAATAGATCCTAATTCCTTAACCCCCGGTGGAAGAATAGACTGACTCAGATCAGAATGTCATAAGATAAAGGAGTAAAAGAGCCTTACGTTCCAACCCACAAACAATTCCCCTACATATAACTAAAGAATTTCTAGACTCAACATCGACCAGTTTGGCTTGGAGAACCTACAGGCAGTCCGGCTCTGATGCCAACGCTGTCAGGACCCCGACTCGATGTCACATTGATCTAGCCGGTAACACCTCATATCACTTTGCGGCCTCACGCACGGTATCCCCACGGGTGTCGCCTTACCTTTGCCCGGGACCGTTTGCGCCTTTTGGCTCACGTATATGATAGTGTCGCTAGCATCCATATGATAAGGAGCCCGGGCTGACATGACTAGTCGTAAACCCAAAGTGGCACAGACTTACAGGGACAGGCATCCATGACCCAGCTTCGAACGTGTCGGTCATCAGCAAGTGGGTCCGGGCTGTAGCACTGGGCTAGCAGGACTCCGGTAAACCGGGCTGTAGCGGGCTAACAGGACTCCGGTACTCAATGCGTGACATTTCCCCGAAGGGACAGACACAGGAACGAAGAAGGACACATGCCGGCCAGCCTAAGTGTTCCAGAGCAGTAGCAAGCTACCATGGCTCAGCGGTAACACTAGGAGACATTTCCCGGTAAGAGAGGCTACTAAAGATAAACAACTAGATAGTCAGATCCCACACATACCAAGCATTTCAATCATACACACAATATGCTCGATATGTGCAAATACAACGAAGCATCACAACATGACTCTACGACACAAGTACTTTATTTAAGGCTCAGGGAGCCATACATAACATACACAAAGGAACGGGTCTCACGACCCAGCATTCAAGTCATACAGTCATACAAACCAGCAGCGGAAGTAACTTGTCTGAGTACAGACAACTAGTAAAATAAAAGAGGCTTGGAAAGCCTAACTATACTACGTGGTCCTTCACAAGCTCAGGGATCACCACCTGGGCCTTTAGCCTACTCGTTGATGTCAACGTCTACATAGAACCCATCAGAAGGGGTTGCAGCGTCTTCTGTAAAAATGTAAATTATAGCAACATGAGTACAAAGGTACTCAGCAAGACTTACATCAGATCCTACATACATGCATATTATCAAGAAGGGTTGGTGGAGTTATTGCAGCAAGCCAGCTTTGACTCTTAGCTAGACTATCCTACGATACTTCAACTTGAAATGGTTTTGCGCACACGAGTCCACTACTCACCACTTCAATACACTACCGAGGATCCGCCTCCGTCTTCCTACGGAAGAGCCATCCTCGGCACTCACACTTATCTTGAGGCTTTTAGTAGTTTCCATTTACTTGTCTATGAACTGTATAGGCAACCAAGTAGTCCTTTACCGCGGACGCGGCTATTCGAATAGATCATGTTAACCCTGCAGGGGTGTACTTCTTCATACACGCTCTCACCACTTACCGTCGTTTACACGACATGTACTCGGCAACCTTCAAGCGGAAGCCCAACGTGGGTGTCGGCCACGACCTACCTAATCACCTAAGCCTCCAGTCCAGGTTTATCGCCTATTCAGGTTCCATCCGCAGGGAGTCCGGCCGAGGTTTCCCATACGGCCCCGAACGATGTGAACAGGGTTCCCGAGATACCTAACGGGTATTCGGTACACCCGGCCACGTACCTACCGCATCACAGCCCACCCCTACGGTCAGCGCTGTCCACGGCCTCCAGTAGGCTACAAACACCAGAAACTACTTGCAACTCCTGGACGGAGAACTAGGGTGAATAAGAAGCCGAGAGGGTCCATTGGTTTCGGGCCCAATGCATGGTAGTAGCTGATTCTTAAATCACACATACAGATCTCGGTGCTTAAGGTCGGCTTCAATGAAACAACCCACCATGTACTCCTACATGGCCTCTCATCGATACCTTTACCAAATCGTGTTCACCACACCACTCTCATTACCGACATAATCATTTCACTCTAGCCCATCACCCAGATGAACCAGACCTGACCCGACTCTAAGCATAGCAGGCATAGCAAGGTAGGAACAACACATACATATGGCTCAATCAACTCCTACACATGCTAGTGGGTTTCATCTAGTTACTGTGGCAATGACAGGTTATGCAGAGGAAATGGGTTCAACTACCGTAGCACACAGCAGTTTGAATCGCGTTGTCTTAATGCAGTAAAAGAGAGCAGGAGCAAGAACATGGGATTGTATTGATATGATCAAATGGTTGGTTGCTTGCCTGATGGTTCGATGCACTGATACGGTTCTTCGTTAGGGTAATCACGGTACTCTTCGGAGGCAGAACCTGTCGCAAAGGACACCGATACACACCCATCACCAAACAATGTGCAACAATATGATGCATGCATGAAACATGGCAATATGAGTGTGTTGGGCTAATGCAACTAAGACCAGAAGGGTTTGAACCAATTTGAATCAAAGATTCAAATTTCAAACTCAAACATGGCCTTTTAAAGTGCTTTTCCTTGTTCTGCATTAAACATCAAGTTAACTTGTTTAGTCATGCATGAAAATAGTACAGATGGATAGATTGGATTTTTCTGATCATTTTTCATATATAATTTGTCTGATTTGGAGTTACAGAATAAAAGTTATGAATTTTTGAAGTTTAAATTATATTCTGGAATTTCCTGATTTAATTTAAATCCAGAAATATATATATTGCGCCAGCATGACATCAGCACGACGTCAGCGGTCAACTGCGGCTGGCTGGGGTCAAACCTGACGTGTGGGGTCCACACGTCAGTGACAGGGGGGTTTAACAGGGTTAGTTTAATCCTAATTAGGAGTTAGTGGCGCTGGGGCCCACTGGTCAGTGGCAGGGGGGTTAACTAACAGAGTTGATTAAATTTAAACTAATCCTAAACTCGAATTAGCAGGGACGGGCCCCACTGTCATTGAGCCAGGGGAGGTCAAACCCCCTGGTCAACCGGGGCTAATACGCCGGCTTTTAGCCGCCGGCGGTAGCAAACGCGGCGGAGGGCGCGGGATTTCCACTCTGGCGCCCAATCGAGCAGCGGAAGGCATGCGCGGGAAGCTGGGGCTCGCGCGCACCCACTGGTGCCCTCCGTCTCACCGGAGATGGCCTAGATCGACGGCGGCGACCACTTGGGCGGCGGCCGGAGTTCGGGCGCGAGCGGGATCGGGCTGCGGGGCACGGGGAGGCCACCTGAGGGGCTCGGCGGCACCCTCGTGGCACCGGGAGCACGATGGAAGGCTCGGTTTGGGCGGAGGCGGACCGAGACGGCGACGGCGACATGGACGGCGGCGAGAGGCTTCGGCCGTGGAGGGGAGGAGGGCTACGGTGAGGGAACGAGGGGGAGAAGAGAGGGGAAACGGAGAGGGGCTCACAGCGAGACCAGCGAGCGCGAGGACGAGGTCGGGGATGCCCGGTAGCTCCCGAATCGACGGCGAGTACCCACGGCGGCCGGAGGCGAGGATGGCGACGGCGATGGCTCCACGGGGTGCTCCGTCTTGCGTGGCTCGACGAGGAGGTAGAGGGGGTCGCGGCGGAGCTGGGGAGCGTGTCGGGGAGGCGAGGGGAGGCCGGTG
>NC_057806.1:201528443-201540152 GCF_018294505.1 Triticum aestivum
GGTATCCAGACGAGGAGGGGAGAGGCAGGCAGGCAGGCGAGCTGGTGGCGTGGCGCGGTGGCGCGCGCGCGCGCCGGGCACACTCCCCTTCCTCTGTCGAGGACGAAGACGACAGAGGAGGAGGCGGGCTGGGCCGCCTGCTGGCTGGGCCGGCCAGCTACTGCTGGGCTGCACAGGGAGGAGCCCCAGGTAAGCTTCTCCTTCTTTATTTATTTTTTTTTCTAATTTCTGTCATTTGTTTTGATTTAAATAAAATATTAAATCATTTTATTACCTTATGCCAATTTTTGCACGAGCTAGATATATTATTCCAGAGCTCCCCAACAGGTGGCATAATTTTTGGACATATATTAATATATATAACTAATATATTTCCAATGCAAATAGCTATGCATTAATTCCAAATGCCCAAAATAAATACCTATGAGCTCTTAAAAATATTGGTTTGATTTTTATCTCTGTCCAATATTTTCAGAGAGCAACATGAGCATTTTCTTGGACCCTTTTTGGAGAAATTTTTATTTGGGTCATTTTCAAAAATGATTCTGAGGGTTTCACAAATCCCCATTTCAAGTTTCTGATGAAAGAGTAAACATGATGCAACACTCTAATGCATGACTAGCTAGGGTGTGACATACTACTAGTACCTCCGTCCTGGTTTATTCATCACCATTGTAATTTGTGCTAAATTTTGACCAAAGATTTAACTGATAAAATGTTAGTGCATATGACATGCACAAGCATTTCATTAGTTAAATTTATGGTCAAAATTTGACACAGATTCCAATGCGGACAAATAAACCAGGAGGGAGGTAGTAGTTATGGGATTACTAATCTAGAAGCCAAAAAGAGCTGGACCCTGGTACTCCTAATAGTAGTACTCAAGTTGGAATTCCAACATCTTTCCCTAAAAAAAGTTGGAATTCCAACACGGCACAACTTGTTAGGCAAAAAATTCGATACAAGGTGTAGGAAGTGGTTTGGGAATTTGCATGCCTTCCCGACCAGTGAGATACTTCGTACAAAGTATGATAGAGAAATAACCACAGAGAAGGAAGCTAAAATTAAACAATCAAACGAGCATTTTTACATTTGTTTTGCATTGAATCGTTTCACAAGCTTGACTACTGTTGTTTTTCTACTTTTACAAAAACCGCATCGTAATGTTAAAACGTGCATTTGCACGTACATAAGTATTAGTAGTACTCCCTCCATCTAGGTGTATAAGACTTCCCTCCTTCTTGGTCATGGTGCACAACCAAAGATGACTTATTCACCTGGACAGAGGGAGTAGCAAAGTCTGCAAGCATATATAGAGAGAGACGTGTAGTGCGGTAGTATATAGTAAAGTTTGTGCTATATGCACGTACTTAAAAATGCGTACGGATACACAAGGTTTCCAAACTTTTCCTTTTACATACTTAATTAAGGACGCTAATAATTCCCGAACATTCAGGATTTATCATTCGCTTCCCAAAAGTAATAAGATCGCCTTATGAAACTAAATTATATTCCTAATAAAAGCCACGACGCCCGCAGGAGCCCTTGCGGCGTGCCACGAGTGCCCTGGTGTGCGGCCGTTTCCCAGCACGCTGACACAACGGCTCTTCCTCAGCCTCACACCTCGCGAGGTGCTGATTGATGGCTTGCCGGCGGGCGAGCGCGATATCACCGATGTGGTGATTCGGCGCCAACAAGTACTCCTCCTTACTGGATGAATGCACCCGGTCCACATACCGCCAAGCGTAGATGAGGCGCTTGGGCCCGACTGCACTCAGGGCTTTGGCACGGGCGTCCTCTGCCACCCTCACGACCCTCGCATGAGCCTTCTACCAAAGAGCCGATTGCCTGACTCTCTCGGACGCGACATAGGCCTACCAGGAAGCTTGCCCCGTGGCGCGCTTCTCTTCCTCGGCCTTCTTCTCCGCCTCTATTTTGGCGCGCTCTGCCAGAGGCAAAACCTCCCACAAGGTGACATTCATTTCTTTCGAAAGCTCCTCAAGGCTGGGGGGCTCGGAGGGTGGCCCTGCGTTCTCCTCGTAGCAGGGAGCCGACGCGTCCTCCGATGTGCATGCTTGCGAGATTTGGAACGCCGACGCATCGAGGCGAGGAGCGGAACGCCGACGCGTCCTTCTTGACGCGTTGCGGCAAGGAGCGGAATGCCAATGCATCCTCCTCGACTAGTGGCAGCGAGGAACGGAACAGCGACATGTGACCATCCATGTGGTGCAGTGAGGGGCACCTAGGGGTTGGGAGGGGCAATGCCATGATGGTCGACGTGAGAGGGAGCGGGAGGATATAGCGATGAACGTGGCGTAGTATTTATAGCGAGCAATGGCACACCTATGTAAGTTATGGACTGAGCTTCACTGACTTAACTACAGGTCCAGTTTAGTCACTAACAAGTGGGCCAGATGCCTATTGGGCCCACATGTCAGTGACTCAATGCACCTGCAATTAAGTAACTGAAGCAGCTACGTGGGCATATTTGTTGGAGTAAATTACGGGTGAGGGAAGGGGTGGAAATATTGCAGGTCACAACGGATTGGACGAGCGTGGGGGAGGAGAGTCATGCATGCAGATTTTTTGCACACGGGGTGGAGTGGTGGGACTGCTGGAGGGAGAAGGAGAGTCAAGCAGGTGTTCAGATTTCAAGGTGCACTGAATTATTGCATGCGATGATTAAGGCTGGCCATAGTGGTGGTAATGTGGTACTCCCTTCTTTCCGGTTTATATGTCTTAATTTGAAAATCCCTTCAACCAGGGCAAATGTGAATGGTGGAATTAATTCCGTAGTTTGCAAAATTACTTAATTAGTACTCTCCTTTTTCTCAAAAATTTGTGTAAACCGATGCATTAATTACACCACATGCATGCATGCCCACTCCTATAAAAATCTTAGTTGGTGGTGATGGTATGTTTTCCTCTGGACAACGTGAGCCGTTCAATCTACTTGGAACCAACGGCTGAGATGTGTGTGCATAGAGACATGGCCTTGTCACCGGAGGTATAGCAGATATTTACCCACCTCTACCACTGTATAAAGTATGGAACTACTCATTCCAACCTCATTTCCTTTCTGATTCATCTCCTTGCATTTTGATGGCAGTGGCGAAGGTTCCTGAAGATGGAGCCCAGACTCTAGAAACCACTACAAAAATTATTCCACCGCCTCTATCTTGGTAAGAGTAAGTGAAATTTTTGAATCGGGCCCTTTAAACTAGAAGGGAGGAACGCACCTAGACATGGCACGCACCTGGATGGAGGAACTAGTCTGCATTGTGCATTTAAGTTTTGTCTGAAGTCAATGTACCTTTACTTTGACCAAACTTATAGAAAAATGTACATCAACATTCACAATGTCAAATCAATATTTTTATACTCATTATAAAACGTAGTTTTTGTACTCATTATATTCAATGTTGTAGATATTGATATTTTTACTATAAATTTGGTCAGAAACTTTGCAAACGGTTGACGGAAGTAAAAAGGACAAGGAGTATCAAGCATGCAGTGTAGGCAAAAAAATTGCTCATTTATAGCCGGTCGAAGTCTCAAAGGGTGCAACCGTGCGAGGGAGGCGAATGTCATGGGAGGCGCGGCGGTTGACGGAATTAAGTGAAGTTACATCCAGGCACCGGCATGGCGTGCGAACAGGCAGAAGCTATACTGTCAGGCCTACAATATGGGTCTAGTAGACATGACATCTAGTGGGTCCCACAGAGTACTCGAGAACTCTTTGGGGGCTTGCAGCCGTTTATCCACCGGGCAAGCGAAAAACCCCATGTCGTTCGCAGGCCCTACTCATCCTTGTCTTCTACCTAACAATAGTTCGCTCCCGGTCGTCCCGTCCTTTCACATTACACCAGTTCAACTTCTCCTAACCCTCCTCCAAAATCCATGGCCTCCAAAATCTCCATGGTCGCTGCTGAGTACCAGGTTAGAGCCATCACCGGCGATGAGTTCATCATTATCTACACCTGTGGATCCGCGACGGTGAAAGCATGCCTTGCTCGCTTCCTACGCATGTTCACCAGTTCAAAGGATGAGTGAGTCGCTGGGCTCGATGTTAAGTACACCATAGTCCTGGAAAGCTAGAAGATTCTAAAGGAGGCGGAGAAGAAGAAGCCCGCCATGATCTAGGTTTGCGTACATTACGTGTGGTTGGTCTACCACATATGCCATGCCGATGTTGAGTGCCAGTATTTTAATAACTTCCTCAAGGATGAAAGAGTGAAATTCATTACTATAGACTTTAGGAACGACACGGATGTCCTGGGTCGGATAGGCCTCGTTGTAGGCCAGCCCTTCGATCTCCAGAAGGTAAGCCTGGTGTCCTCTTAGCCTTCAATGCTGACCCTGGCAGAATCCATGATTGATCCTTCATATGCTAAACTGAACAAACCCCACCACGAGTTTCATCATGCATGGGAGTTGAAGACAATAGATGAAGATCACATCCTGTACGCAGCAATGGATGCCTACCTTTGTCTAAATATCTACAAGGGTTGGATGAAGAAGCACATCCCAGTGTCCGGTTCAAGCAAAGAAGCATCGGAGAAGAGGGAGAGGAAGAGGGACGAGGACGAAGTCGAGGATGTGGACTCAGACTCCGAGTATGGTGGCAGTGTTGTCGCTCATGTTGGTTCTACTACAGTGTCAAGCGGACTAGTTGCTTAGTTTTATTTCAGGGGTGTGTTGTGCTGAGCGCCCAACAGAACTATGTTTATGTTGTTTCTTGTTATTTGAACTTTATGTTCTTTCTTGTTATTTGAACTCTTTACTACATACAGTAGTACTAGTACTATGTCTTACTATTGTTCTTCTTGTAGTTGGTACTACTACTCGTATCTTCGTGTTCCTACTGTCCCATAATATAAGAATGTTTTTGACACTGCACTACTATAAAAAATGTTCTTATATTATGGGACAGAGGGAGTACATTCATACTAGTAGTATAATTTTGGTCAGTCGATTTGTGAAAGAAGTCCGACGGAGCGAAGGAAGAAGACGGCAGAGAAGCTACCCCAGTTCGACGGAGCGAAGGAAGAAGTTCGGCCGTGTGAATGGCCTTGTGATAATTTCTTGAGAGCAGCCGGGATTTATGATTATTTCTATCAATTAGCTGAGAATGCAGGCCTACCCCAGTTCGACGAACAATATCTCTTACTCACCAATATCTTTGTGCAAAACTTTCATTTCCATGCTAGGAGCTCACCACCTTCGGTGGAATTTTATTTATATGATGAGCATAAGTAGATGTCACTTTGTGATTTTTGTCGGGTTTGTTTAATACATTTTGAGGGCAGCATAGAGGAACCACATCGTGATGATGTGGAGGGATTTATTGATATGATTGCTGTAGGGGAAACAAGGAAAGTTTCCGATGCAAGAATTACTAGCATACATTTTCCTGTTCTACATTACTTTTCAATATTTGCTAGTAGATGCTTAATTGGTCGCAGGAACTATGGGAACCTTAATGCTCCTGATATTGTTATTTTGTGCCATGCCTTGTTTCAAGATACTACCTTCAGTTTAGGCGCTATTATTGCTAAGCGGTTAAACCTGAACCGTACTAAGGGCCACATCCTTGGAGGCATCTTTGCCTCGCGCCTAGCTGCACACTTTAACATACCCATCAGACATTATGAGAAAGAGGAAAAGTTGCTGCCTAATATTTTTCTAGATTATAAGAGCATGGTAGCACATGATTTTATTATTAAGAATAAGAACAAGTTGCTTAACTATAGACTAATTTTTGGTAAGAATAACTTTGAGACTATTACCTTGCCTGCTCCCTCTTTGTTTAACATATTTTCAGGCAAGTACCTTGTTTTACCGGAGGACGTTTATGCATACTGGAGTGTGACACCAGCTCCAGAGCCTGAGCCGGAACCACCCCAGGACCCTTATCGATAGTCAGTTTATCAGTGGAATCTGGAGGAGATTGCCAACCAGTGGCACCCATAGGACACTCCCCCTTACACCGGAGAGGGCTACTTTGATCCTTGGGCATAGACCAACTTCGGCCAAAAGCCTAAGCTTGGGGGAGTACGTATTTCTCACCGACATTACATTCATGTTCACACACTCATGCCAGTTGTCGGTGCTCATACTTTTTCATTGTATCATCCATGCTGGTTTATTTTATTTTTAAGCTTTCTTCTTGTGTGTTTAATAAACCTTAAAAAATTTGTTGTAGCTTTTAGCTAGTTTACTTTCCATGCATGTAGTAGTAGTAATTAAAAAGAAAACCCAAAAAGATTTCTCATTCTTATTTTGCTTGTTGGGAGCTTTCCCATGTAAATAGTTTTGTTTCTTTTCTTTGGGGGTCGAGAGGAGAAGACCATAATAAAAATGTTGAGTGGCTCCCATATGCATTATTGTTGATCTAACAAAGAGCCCATATTACCTTGTCTTCTCTCTTGAATTGAATGCTTGCAGCTTCTAGCTTAGTCCAATGCACGTACATTATTATTATTATCCACATCGTTCGGTCATGCAAGTGAAAGGCAATAATGATGATTATATGATGAACTGATTGAGATGAGAAAAACTGGTATGAACTCGACCTCTCTTGTTTTTTGTAAATATGATTAGTTCATCGTTCTTGATTCAGGCTATTATGAAAGAAACATATTTGCAATGACAATTAGAGATTGTAGTTGCTTATGCCATGCTTAATTAGCTAGGAGTTTATAATGGTTTACCTTGCGTGCCAACATGCTATTAAAATGGTTGTGATGTGGTATGATAGGGTGGTATCCTCTTTTGAATGATTCGAGTGGCTTGACTTGGCACATGTTCACGCATGTAGTTGAAACAAAATCAACATAGCCTCTATGATATTTATGTTCATGGTGAATTATATCCTACTCATGCTTGCATTCGATGTTGATTAATTTTAATGCATGTTCATGACTGTTGTTGCTCTCTAGCTGGTCGCTACCCAGTCTTTTTCTAGCCTTCAATTGTACTAAGCAGGAATACTGCTTGTGCATCCAACTCCATAAACACCCAAGTTGTTCCATATGAGTCCACCATACCTACCTATATACGGTATCTACGTGCCGTTCCAAGTAAATTTGTATGTGCCAAACTCTAAACCTTCAAATAAACATTCTGTTTTGTATGCTCGAATAGCTCATGTATCAACTAGGGCTGTCGATATCCTCCATGCTAGGTGGGTTCTTCTCAAGAGGAGTGGACTCCGCTCCACACTCACGAGAAAATGGCTGGTCACCGGGATGCACAGTCCCATGCTTTAAGCAAATCAAATCAAAATAATTGCAAACAAAACTCCCCCAGGATTGTTGTTAGTTGGAGGCACCCGTTGTTTTGGGCAAGCCATGGATTGAAGCTTGTTGGTGGTGGGGGTGTATAAACTTTACCATTCTGCTTGGGAACTTCCTATAATGTGTGTAGCATGGAAGATATCGAGATCTCTCGGTTGCAATGTTGACAATGAAAGTATACCGCTCAAAATTTTATTCATATCTATTTCAAAACCAAGCTCTGGCACATCTACAAATCCCTGCTTCCCTCTGCGAAGGGCCTATCTATTTACTTTTATGTTGAGTCATCATCCTCTTATTAAAAAGCACCAGTTGGAGAGCACCGCTATCATTTGCATCCATTAATGTTAGTTTACATTGAGTATGACTATGACCGGAACTCCTTTACCATGAATTACAATGACTGGTCAGTCCTTGATCTTTAAAGGTGCTCTGCATTTATGTTTTGCGGTCTCAGAAAGGGCTAGCGAGATACCATCTTGTTACATCATATCATGATTCTTTTGAGAAAGTGTTGTCATCCGAGATTTATTATTATTGTTCGCTAGTTGTTTATGCCATTGATATGAGTAAACATGATACCTAAATGTTATTGCAAATGTGGTTAGTTCATAATCTTTGCTGAAAACTTGAATGCTGGCTTTACATATTTACAACAACAAGAGCAAACATAATTGTTTGAGGACAAGCAAAGGTTTAAGCTTGGGGGAGTTGATACGTCTCCGTCGTATCTACTTTTCCAAACACTTTTTCCTTTGTTTTGGACTCTAACTTGCATGATTTGAATGGAACTAACCCGGACTAACGCTGTTTTCAGTAGAATTGCCATGGTGTTATTTTTGTGCAGAAATAAAAATTCTCAGAATGACCTGAAAATCAACGGAGATTATTTTTGGAATATATAAAAAATACTGGAAGAAGAATCCACGTCAGGGGGCGCACACCCTGTCCACAAGGGTGGGTGGCGCGCCTACCCCCTGGGCGTGCCCCCTGCCTCGTGGGCCCCCTAACGCTCCACCGACCTCAACTCCAACTCCATATATTCGTGTTCAGGAAGAAAAAATTCAGGGAGAAGGATTCTTTGCATTTTACGATACGGAGCCGCCGCCAAGCCCTAAACTCTCTCAGGAGGGCTAATCTGGAGTTCGTTCGGGGCTCCGGAGAAAGGGAATTCGTCGCCATCATCATCATCAACCTTCCTCCATCACCATTTTCATGATGCTCACCTCCGTGCGTGAGTAATATCATCATAGGCTTGCTGGACGGTGATGGGTTGGATGAGATTTATCATGTAATTGAGTTAGTTTTGTTAGGGTTTGATCCCTAGTATCCACTATGTTCTGAGATTGATGTTGCTATGACTTTGCTATGCTTAATGCTTGTCACTAGGGCCCGAGTGCCATGATTTCAGATCTGGACCTATTATGTTGTGATGAATATATGTGAGTTCTTGATCCTATCTTGCCTCTATAGTCACCTACTATGTGTTATGATCCGGCAACCCCGAAGTGACAATAACCGGGACCACTCCCGGTGATGAACGTAGTTTCAGGAGTTCATGTATTCACTATGTGTTAATGCTTTGGTCCGATACTCTATTAATAGGAGGCCTTAATATCCCTTAGTTTCCAATAGGACCCCGCTGCCACGGGAGGGTAGGAGAAAAGATGTCATGCAAGTTCGTTTCCATAAGCATGTATGACTATATTCGGAGTACATGCCTACATTACATTGATGAATTGGAGCTAGTTCTATGTCACCCTGTGTTATAACTGTTGGATGAATAATCGCATCCGACATAATTCTCCATCACCGATCCATTACCTATGTTATAACTATTTCTTTTCATATATTGTTCGTCGCTTATTTACTTTTCATTTATTACTGTTACAATCACTATAAAACCAAAAATATTACTTTGCTACTAAACACTTTGCTGCAGATATTAAGTTTCTAGGTGTGTTGAATTGACAACTCAGCTGCTAATACTTGAGAATATTCTTTGGCTCCCCTTGTGTCGAATTAATAAATTTGGGTTGAATATTCTGCCCTCGAAAATTGTTGCGATCCCATACACTTGTGGGTTATCAATCATCAATTAGCCCATAGGACAAAAAAATATAATCAAACATAATAGGATAACCACATATCATTGGGAAATAATATTTATTGTTGAGCACCATGTTTAAGTAGAGATTACAACAGGGAGAAGGGGTGTAACACCGCTGCATAGAGGGGGAGATAGTTGGTGTTGACCGCGGCAAAGTTGTTGATGTAGATCGCTGTCACCATGATTGCCCCAGCGGTGCTCCAGCGCCACCAGGAGAGAGGGGGAGAGAGCCCCCTCCTTCTTTTTCTTCCTTGCCCCCCCTATATGGGAGGAGAGTTCCCCCTCTGGTCCATGGCCTCCATGGCGGTGAAGGGGCACGAGCCCCTCCTAGATCGGATCTATCTCTCTGTTCTCTTCTATTTCGTGTTCCTATTTTCTGGCCGAAAATTGTTTCTTATATTCCCAGAGATCCATAACTCCTATTGCGCTGAGATTTTAACATGATTTTTTCCAGATATAAGCTTCCTTGCGCCCGAAGTAGAGCTCCAGCTGACGTACAAGGTGAGCACAACCCACCACCGCGCGCCTGGTCCCTGGGGCGCGCCCTAGTGTATGTTGGGGTTGTGGGCCCCCATTTGCGTTGATTCCAAGTCCCAAAAATCACATATATTCCAAAATAATTCTTCGTAAAAATTTATTGTATTTGGACTTCGTTTGATATGGATATTCTGTGAAGCAAAAAACATGCAAAAAACAGGAACTAGCACTGGGCATTGGATCAATAGGTTAGTCCAAGAAATCATATAAAATGTTGCCAAAAGTATGTGAAAGTTGTATAATATTGTCATGAAACAATAAAAAATTACAGATACGACAGAGATGTATCATACTACATCATTGTGCAATTGTTGTTTAGCTTCTAATACTAACTTGGTGCTTTTAGGTACTTATGTCATTGGTAAAGATCCACACTTGGACACTTTCTGCGTATGGGGCAATGAGATATTGATGAATCACCATCAAGTGAGGAAATTGATAAAGATTGTTAGTAAAATGGGTCAAAAGATGTCAATTGAACTATTTGTTTACACTTTATCCAAGACAACAGTGAACTGCAGGATGGTAAGTAAGAACTCTGCAGCCTTCTTTTTACTGCCCATAACGAGTTGTGTTGGATGACAATGTCTGAATCTTTTTCCTTTGCAGTGGTCCCTGAAGAAGTTTAGTAAAGATTACCTCTCAAACTACATGATTGGGGGGCATGCAAATGTTAAAGTATTTCTACCAGAACACAATGACTATCTAGATATCCTCATGAAGACAGTGAAGGATGGGTGGTCGGCCATCACATGGGTTGGACTAGAGTCGTGCATGCCTTCTGCATGGAGGAGAGCACAATACAAGCATTCCACTTCACCTTGTTCAGCAACCAATATGTCTTTCACCTCTTTCTTTACCGTCTTTAATAGTACAAGTATATAGCCCTGATTCATCATTCTTTATTTGGTGCTTATGTAATTCTTAAACATATGTACCTATGAATCAAATAATGCATTGGTTGTTGAACCTGGTGGATAAGAATAAAGTTATAGCCTACATTCAAATTCAAATTTGGTACAATTGTAAATAGCAGCGATGAAATTAGGGTTAAAATACGCTCTGCAGGTCGTTATGTGTAACATCCCAAATTTTCAATTTGGCATGTTATACATAGGTCATGCATGCATATCATATTTTATTGCATTTCGTTTTCGCAATCCTCGAAATCCTAAGCAACTCAAGGACCCTCAGAGAGAGTTGGGGATTTCTGGGTTTTCATATTTGATTTTTATCAAATAATGAAACGAGGATTTTGATTTTAATAATTTTTCTCTCCGAAAAATATTTCGTATTAAAATATAAGAGAGGAGATAATATGACTTCTCCAAAATAATTGACATATTGGAGGAAAAATATTAAAATCATTTATTTGGATTTTATTCGATTTTATTTGGATTTTATTTGCATTAGAAAAATTGCACGTTTCCGAAATTGTATTTTAGGGCCAAGAAAATGTTCATCTCGTTATAAATATTTTATTTAGACGGTGAAAATTTGTTTTGGAATTTTTAGATTTTTATTTTATTTTATAGGATTTTATTTCTGTCGGCGAAATTGTTTTTTCTTAAAAAAAATCTCTCCAGCCGACTGGGCTGAACCCAGCCGGGCCGCCGGCCCAATCCGCCGCCGTCGAGCTCGGACCGGAGTCCGAGCCGGACTCCGCCTCCGCCGCGCCTTGCCCCCTCCTCCAAGTCGCCGCTCCCCCTTTATATACGCGCCACCCGCCCCCCCACCACCACAGCCGCCACCCGCAGCCGCGCC
>NC_057806.1:201540639-201545943 GCF_018294505.1 Triticum aestivum
CCCGCGCCTGCTGCCGTCGCCGCCGCCGAGCCCCGCCGCCCCGCCGCCCAAACCCGCCTCGACTGAGCCCCTCGCCGGAGGTACCGCGCCGGACCCAAGCCGCCGGTTTTTTAAACCGTTCGGTTTTTTTAGAAACCCTAGTTCGTTTTTTAGATCGGTTCGCCGGTTTTTCTCGGTTCTTCTATTTAGCGGACGTTCGTCTGTATGTTCGTTTTAATGAACGGTTTTCGCCCGTTAGTCATAGCTAACGAACGCTCGTTCGTTAGACTGTTCGTCAGTTTTCTTTTTATCGGATTTATCTGCGATTTTTCTCGATCGCAATTTCTGATCCGATCTTAGTTTTTGTTTATCTTTTCCGCCGGTGTTTTCCAGTAGCATCGAGCCTATAGTTGCAGATGATTGGCTCTGCAGGATTGGAAGGGAGTTAACCACTGCAGGATGCACTAATGCTGAGAAGGTGCATTTTGCCGCGCATCAGTTGGATGGACCAGCAACATCATGGTGGGAGAATTACACTGTCACCTACCCCATAGCCATGGTGACATGGGACCAATTTTAGCAAGCTTTCTGCACAGCCCATGTCTCAACTGCAGCTATGCAGATGAAGAAGCAGGAGTTCCGCAATTTACGCCAGGGGAACCGTACTGTGGCTCAGTACGTGGATGAGTTTAGCAAGTTATCTCGCTATGCCCCTGATGATGTGGCCACAGATGCCGCGAAGCAAGAGAAGTTTATGGAAGGGCTGAATGATGAGATGAGCATCCAGTTGATGGTTGTAACCTTCAACAACTAATAGGAGTTGGTAGATTATGATTGAAGGGAAGCAGCAGATTGAGAGTCGTGAGAGGAAGTACAGACAAGGGAAGTATAACTCAGGAGCTCAGCAGAAACCTCGCCTAACCCGAAACTCGGGAGGACTTGTTGATAACCATGTAGGTCACAACCACACTAGAGGAGGATCTCATAATCACAATGGTGCTAAGAATGGAAATGGGAATGGAGCTAACAACAATCAAAACCGCTCCAACCCAGCAACACCCGCCAAAAGAGACCTAAGTCAAGTTACTTGCTTTAAGTGCGGGAAGACAGGGCACTATGCCAATGATTGCCCTAAAGGAAGGAATGGAAACGGGAATGGGAGCGCTGGAAAGAAGCCTAATCCATTCAACAAAGGACAAGTGAACCACGTTAACATGGAGGAGGTTGAAGAGCAGCCGGACGCAGTAATAGGTAAGTTTTTGGTTAAGTCATTTACCGCTCTTGTTCTTTTCGATACTAGTGCATCGCATTCATACATATCAAGGGGATTCGTGGATAAGTTTAAACTACCAACCCAAACCCTTAGGACCCCTCTCCTAGTGAGTTCACCTGGAGCAAAGTACATGGCTAGCCGATGGTGCAACCAGATACCCCTAACCATTGGTACACATGTTTTTCCGTCCGACCTAATTATCTTGGAGTCACAAGGATTGGATGTGATATTAGGTATGGACTGGATGTCAAAGTATGGAGGAAGCATTGACTGTGCTAGTAAGTCAATTTATCTCACCACCCCGGAGGGAAAAAGGATTAAGTATGTATCTAGGCATGTGCCTAGGAGGAGCCAAGTGAATGCCCTCGCGGAGGTTGTTCAGGAGGAAGTGCATGTAGTGCAGGATTACACGGGAGTTACCAGGCATGCCACCGGATAGAGACATTGAGTTTTTGATAGAGCTATTGCCAGGTACAGGGCCAATATCCAAGCGACCCTATCGGATGCCCGGAAATGATCTAGAAGAAATTAAGAAACAGATCAAGGAGTTATTAGAGAAAGGTTACATTTGAAGAAGCTCGTCACCTTGGGGAGCCTCAGTACTTTTGGTGGAGAAGGAGGATAAATCCCTAAGGATGGTTGTTGATTATCGGGCTTTGAATGAAGTGACGATCAAGAATAAGTACCCACTTTCGATGATCAATGATCTGTTTGATCAGCTGCAAGAAGCTAAAGTGTTTTCAAAGATTGATTTACGATCGGGATACCATCAATTGAAGATTCGAGAGAAGGATATGCCAAAGACAGCATTCACCATGCGGTATGGATAATACGAATATACGGTCATGTCGTTTGGACTGACTAACGCCCCTACCTATTTTATGAGCATGATGAACAAGGTGTTCATGGAGTATTTGGACAAGTTTGTTGTGGTGTTTATTGATGATATTATGGTATACTCGAAGAATGAAGAGGAGCACAAGGAGCATTTGCGATTGGTTCTCGAGAAACTCAGGGAACACCAGTTGTATGCTAAGTTCAGCAAATGAGAATTTTGGTTGAAGGAAGAAGGATTCCTTGGACATGTTATATCAGGAGAAGGTATAGTAGTAGATCCCAGCAAGGTTCACTCAGTCACTGAATGGTTGGCACCCACGTCAGTTAGCGAGATCCGCAGTTTCCTTGGACACACAGGATACTACTGGAGGTTCATTGAGAATTTTTCCAAGATTGCAAAGCCAATGAATGAACTATTGAAGAAGGATACTAAGTTCAAATGGACAGATGATTGCGAGGCAAGTTTCCAGGAGTTGAAGAAACGTTTGACTACAGCCCCAGAGCTAACACTGCCAGATATACATAAGGAGTTCCAAGTATATTGCGACGCCTCCCGCTTAGGACTTGGATGTGTGCTTATGCAGGACAGTAGAGTTGTTTCGTATGCCTCATGACAACTAAAACCTCAAGAGTTGAACAATGCCACGCATGATTTGGAGCTAGTAGCCATAGTGCATGCATTGAAGACTTGGAGACATTACCTTATTGGAAACCGTTGTGATGTGTACATGGATCATATGAGTTTGAAATATATTTTCACACAGAAGGAGCTGAACCTTAGACAGAGGAGATGGTTGGAGCTTATAAAGGATTACGATATGAAGCTACACTATCATCCAGGAAAGGCCAATGTCGTAGCAGACACTTTGAGCCGAAAGAGTTATGCTAATATCCTTCAAAGTAAGGGATTGCCAAAGGAGTTAGCAGAGGATATCAGGGAACTTCGATTGGAGATTGTTCCAAGAGGTTTCGTTGCAACAATGGAGGTTCAGTCTACATTATTGGGCAAGATTCGAGAAGCTCAGAAGGATGACAAAGAGATTGCCGAGATAAAGGAGAAGATGAGCAAAGGAAAGGCCAAAGGTTTTCATGAGGATGAGCACGATACCTTATGGTTTGAGGACCGAGTTTATGTACCCAATAACCCAGAGATCAGGAAGTTAATACTTCAGGAGGCTTATGACTCACCATACTCGATACACCCCGGAAACACCAAGATGTATTTGGATTTGAAGGAACATTTCTGGTGGACAGGTATGAAGAAGGATATTGACGAGTATGTAGCAGTATGTGATGTTTGCCAAAGAGTAAAGGCAGAGCATCAGAAGCCAGCAGGACTATTACAGCCTATGCCGATACCCGAATGGAAGTGGGATAAACTTGGCATGGATTTTATCACCGGATTGCCCAGAACCAGAGCAGGATATGATTCTATATGGGTAGTAGTTGACTGCTTGACCAAAGTGGCTCACTTTATCCCAGTGAAAACCATGTATACAAGCATGAAGTTGGCCAAGATATATATGTCCAGGATCGTATGTCTACATGGAGTTCCGAGGACCATCGTATCAGATAGAGGAACCCAGTTTACTTCAAAGTTTTGGCATCAATTACACCAAACTTTGGGAACAAGATTGGAGTTCAGTATAGCGTTTCACCCGCAGATGGATGGACGGACTGAGAGAGTCAATCAGATTTTGGAAGACATGTTGAGAGACTGTGCGCTAGATTATGGATCTAGCTGGGATGACAATTTGCCTTACGCAGAGTTTTCATACAACAATAGCTACCAAGCCAGTTTGAAGATGGCACCATTAGAAGCCCTGTATGGACGCAGGTGCAGAACATTGTTGATGTGGGATGAGGTAGGAGACCGACAGTTGTTTGGACGAGACTTGATCAAGGAGTTTGAGGAGAAGGTTAAACTAATTCGTGACAGACTGAAGATTGCTCAGTCCAGGTAGAAGAGTTACGCAGACTCGAAACGCAAGGAGGTAACCTATGAAATTGGAGACAGAGCATATCTGCGAGTATCACCCTTGAGAGGAGTGAAACGTTTTGGAGTTAAGGGAAAGTTAGACCCGAGATTTGTAGGACCGTATCGTCTTTTGGAACGGATGGATGAAGTTTCCTACAGGTTGGAATTACCTGAGGGATTGTCAGGAGTTCACGATGTGTTTCACATTTCACAGTTGACGAAGTGTCATGCTGAGATGGCCGATATACCATTAAGAGATACAGTACCCTTGGAGGCGATTCCGTTGGAAAGTGATTTGACTTATGAGGAGAAGCCAGTTAAGATTCTTGAGTTTGCCAGCCGAGTCACCCGCAGCAAGGTTATCAAGTTTTGCAAAGTTCAGTGGAGCCACCATACCGAGGATGAAGCCACCTGGGAACGAGAGGATGATCTACGCAAAGACCACCTACACCTATTTTCTAGCCAACCCGAATCTTGAGGGCGAGATTCATCTTAAGGGGGGTAGGTTTGTAACATCCCAAATTTTCAATTTGGAATGTTATAAATAGGTCGTGCATGCATATCATATTTTATTGCATTTCGTTTTCGCAATCCTCGAAATCCTAAGCAATTGAAGGACCCTCGGAGAGAGTTGGGGATTTTCAGGTTTTCATATTTGATTTTTATCAAATAATGAAACGAGGATTTTGATTTTAATAATTTTTCTCTCCGAAAAATATTTCGTATTAAAATATAAGAGAGGAGATAATATGACTTCTCCAAAATAATTGAAATATTGGAGGAAAAATATTAACATCATTTATTTGGATTTTATTCGATTTTATTTGGATTTTATTTGCACTAGAAAAATTGCACGTTTTTGAAATTGCATTTTAGGGCCAAGAAAATGTTCATCTCGTTCTAAATATTTTATTTAGATGGTGAAAATTTGTTTTGGCATTTTTAGATTTTTATTTTATTTTCTAGGATTTTATTTCTGTCAGCGAAATTGTTTTTTCTTAAAAAGAAACTCTCCAGCCGACTGGGCCGAACCCAGCCGGGCTGCCGGCCCAAGCCGCCGCCGCCTCCCCGCGCGCGAGCGCCACTGCCGCCGAGCTTGGACCGGAGTCTGAGCCGGACTCCGCCTCCGCCACGCCTTGCCTCCTAATCCAAGTCGCCCCCTTCCCCTTTATATACGCGCCACCCGCCCACCCCCACCACCACCACCGCCCGCAGCCGCGCCGCCCACAGCCGCCCG